>NC_079374.1:8973961-9275211 GCF_021018895.1 Seriola aureovittata | reverse complement strand
TGCCTCTGTGTGTGTGTGTGTGTGTGAGAAATGCGTGCCCTCTCAGTGGAATTCCATGTCGAAGCAGCTGTCAGGCTGAGGAGGAGCAGGGGAGGAGAGCAGCGCGGGCGAAAAACAACTAGCCTTCTTTTTTTTTTTTCCTCTCAATTTTTCCCCATGCTCATTTTTTTCCCCTCTTTTGAACTCATGCGCTTCATACACTGGACCATGGCTGCTACATTCCTCACTGTGTGAGTGAGGGAGAGTGTGTGTGTGTCTCTGTGTGTGTGTGTGTGTGTGTGTGTGTGTGTGTGTGTGTGTGTGTGTGTGTGTGCACAGCCTTGTGTTCAGCAAAGTGTGATGCATAATTGCTCCGGGGTTTTGTTGTTATGTCAGGAATGCTCACAAACACGCAGACACTCAGAGCCCTGGCACGCACCTACACACAAAACAGCACAGATGACACACGTTCAACAATTAAGGCCAGAGACAAACACACACACACGCATGCAGGCGCTCCGCAGGGAGCCGCTAAGGGCAGGAGGAGGTCAAAGCTCCAGCAGCCCTCTAAACATTGTAAACATACTTCCTTCCTCTCTCCCTCCCTCTCTCTCTCCCAGCTGCATAATCAGAGGCGCCGACAGGCATACTGAAACTCACTGCTGCAAACATCCAGACGCCCATATCACGTCCAGACACCCTATCAGCACTCACCTTGTCATCTTCAGCTGCTCCCAGATCAGCCACACAGCGCTGTCCTGGGCTGTTAGGAGTAGCCTCTTTCCTTTTCTCCCGCTCTCGCTCCCTCTGACTCGTGTGTTTGGTCTTGCAGGGCCGCTTGCCCTTGGGTTTGTCTGTGTCACTATGGCGACGGGGCTTGAGGGGAGGGGGGCCTCCCATGGACTGCTCTGGGGCCGGAGAGGGGGGGCCCCTCCTGGGCTCCTTGAGGCCACGGTCACCTGAGAAGGGGTCCGGCGGGTACGCTCTGTCCTTCAGCTGGCCGGGGGGAAGGGGAGAAGTAGCTACTCCTGGAGCAGGAGGAGAGAGAAGAGAAAGGTAGAGTGAGCGGCTGATAGTGTGAGAGCTCAGTGGAAGGGGAGGATGGGAAGGTATTGCAAGGCCATCTCTCACCCTCTGTTGGTTTATTAATGAGTGCACAGAGCTGTCTGGGAGCGCAGCATGCCTGCTCGCTCCGGAAAATATAAAAAAATAAATAAAAACACACACACACACACACACACACACACACACACACACACACACACACTTGCATGCACAACACAGGCTCACATAAACACCCCTGTAGTGACTTGCGCACACTCATTCATTGCAGCAAGGACACTGCTATGAGTAATCTCCTTAAACAAATGTGGCACTGTCTGGTTTCAGCCTCTTACAGTACATATTTATATGAAAAATAAAAAGCTGCCCTTGAAACCACAATGTCAAAATGCCGTTTAATAGCTTAATGGAAATACATTCTCTTCTAAGGATCACAGCATTTGTAACTACATGGGTTGTGGTCTATGTCTGATTTGTGTTGCAATACAAGTTTTAGAATAATCATTCTCAAACAAATGAGGAGGAAAGTGAAATTGTATATATTGCTGATGCTTAAATATACAAGCACTTTGCAATGTAACTCCTGTTGCAGAAAAAGTCTTTTAGAATCCAAGATTCTTAACTGAGATGAATGTGTTTTACTATCTGATTAGTGATATCTTTGGGGGGGAAAAAAAAAAAAAAAAAAAACTGTGGAAGAGAAAGACCACAGCCCTGACAGACACACAATCGAATAACCACATTCATTGTAACAATATGGCTGTTGCCAGGGTGATGTTATCTAAAAAGGTAAAGTAAAAAAAAAAAAAAAAAAAAAAAAAAAAAAAAAAAAACTGTGGCCAATCAAGGCCTGCAAGGCCTGTGGTTTCTGCAGGAAACATGAAACCAAAATCTCCTCTGCTTTATTCACTTCCTTTAATCTCTCTCCTGCTCTTTTATTCTCTCCTCCTCGTCTCGTCTGTGTCTCCCTGTGCCTCAGTTTGGGCACATGAATAAGGGAAAGCCCTGGTTTTAATAAGTTACTCCCCCCAACACACACACACACACACACACAACTCGTCCTCCCGTTCCCTGTGACTGGTCTTGAGGGGAAAAAAAGAAAAAAATCATTGATCACACATTAGTCACACTACACCTGCCCACGCATATCTCCATCAGCCACTTCCCTCATTCGCTCTTTCATCGTTCTCACAGAGCCCCACTGTAGACCAGCTGAACAAAAATCCCAAAACCACAAGGGGGTGGGGTGGGGGTGGGGGTTTAGCTTTTAGCCCCCTGGTCCTGTTTCTGATTGCCCAGTCTTTCCCCTGGCAGGAGGAAGTATCCCCTACCTCATTTCCTCTGCCCCCTCCCCTCAGGCTCCCGGGAAATCCCCTAAAGACACAACGCTCAACAAGAAAGTGAAACGTGAGCCAAAGATAGATTTCCGTTACCCTAGCTGAACTCTGAGATACAGAAGTGGTTTGCACGGCTGGCGGTTTATTCTTACCATTAAGTAGCTTCTCGCAGCCCCATTTCCTGTTGATCTCGGCTCTCTGAGCTGCGGCTCTCTCCTCTGGCTCGCTGGCCCTGATTTTGGGTTCCCGTAGTCTCTGCGCCGGGGCGACTAATCTGGGCTGGGGCCACGCCCTCTCCTGTTTGATTTGTGAACCGTCAGGTGAAGCTGTGCCGGTGGCGGGTTTGCTGAGTCGTAGTCCCTTCAGCTCGATGCAGACCTTGAGCTTGCGCACCTCATCATCGTCATCTTCATCAGCACTGGTCTGCTCGCGCTCATCTGTGAACCATATGAACACAGTTTGCATTGTTTGCCATTTCTCATATATTGTTATAGAAGAGTTTTGCCCTGTGAAAAATCTTAAAACGTAACAGTTGTGGTGGTTAACCTCAGAAGAGTAGATGAGAAAAATTCTCATCCCTCATTTGTTTTAACATTTTTGAAACCTATTGGATACACTAAGGAATGTATTACTGACAAGCTTACACCACATAAAGCCTTTTCAAAAATGCTACTCTCACCTTCTGCAACACACAAAACTATTGTTTGTACATACATACCAATCTGCAGACAACTGAGCACAAAGAACAAAGTCCATTAATCACTACATTCTTATGGCTTGTAAAACCCCCCCTGAGCCTTACATTTAACACACACACACAAGCGCATACACACATACGCACACATGCGCACACACACAAACGCACACACACAGAAAGGCAGGGAGCAGACAGATTGAGGAGTAAAAGGGGGAGACAAGTCAAGAATCGGGCGGAGAAACAAAGCAATAAAGACTGGAGAGGCAGAGGGAGAGTTCTCCCCCCTGAAATTCACGGGGGACGGGTATTTGACTCGTCTGCCAGTGCCAGGGAGAGCAAGCGCAATACCGCATGCCAGAAAAAAAAGGAAACCCAAACAGATGAGGGAAAAAAGAAAGGAGATGAAAAGAGAAGAAAAGAGCAGCTTTGAAGAGGGTGGGTAAGCGCAGCGGAGGAACGGCAGAGCTGAAAGAAGAGAGAGAGAATGGCTGTCCCTCTTTCTCGCTTCTCTCTAGCACACTGCTCAAAGGCAGGATTAAACACTTCTCTGAGCTGGCTGCCACACAGAGCGAAAGATGGGACAGAGGGGGGGTGTGGGGGGGGGGGTGTTACGGAACGAGTTTAAGGTGGAATTGATTGGGAAGGAGGAAGCATCAAAAGGAATAGAAAGATTGTTAAAAAAAAAAAAAAAGAGAAGAAGAGAAACAAGGGATGAGACGGGGCTCAGCATCACAGAAGATGAGGGGAACAGAAGTGGGCAGGATTAGAGTGCATGGAAAGCAGATGAGGTGGGGGGGGGGTGTATTTGAGGAATATGGGAGTGTATGAGAAATGTATGAGAAATTCTCACCTGTGGAGATTTTGGGTCTTTTCTCTGGGTGAGACACCCTCTCTCCTTCCTCTCTCTCCGTGTCCTCAGGCTCACCCTTGATGCAGAGCGGACGTTTCCTGACGGGTGCAAAGCCAGGGCAGGCTTTTTCCTCAGGATACACTTTAGCTGGTGTCAAAATGGGAGGCAAACAATGACCTCCTTCAGACTCTCTCAACACCTTCTTGGTTCCATCCTTTAGCCCTCCTTGGCTGGCACTTCTGGCCCCGTCTCGGGCCCCCTGCCTTGGGGACAAAGGTTCCCTCGGGCCCCCGCACCTCTGGAGGACTGGAACTCTGTTGTTAGTGTATGCCGGCCGGACGCCTGAGGAGAGCGGAGACAGACGGATGGAAACGGGGGAGGGGGAGTGGGCAGAGGCAAAATAAGCAACAGAAGATGAAAGGGAGACAGACACATGGGGAGAGAATGCAGACAGACAGAGAGACAGAAAGAGAGCAGGGAAAAAAGAGGCGGGGGTGAGACAGGGTGAGGGATTGACAGAGGGAGAATGCCAGTTAAACACCAGCCAGCTTTTATTCAGCTTTAAAGACAGGCAGTAAAACTTTGATGGGGTAAAGACTTTTTAATCTGATGTGAGCCGAGCCAGCGGCCTGACGGTTCAGTGCAGCCGCTCGCACTTCCAGAGGAGAGGCAAGAAAACATCCTGCGCACTCACTGCGCACGGTAACTCCCATCCCTCTCCCCCCTTTCTCTGTCCTCCCCCACGGCATGACCGCACCACGCCCTTCTCACACAGAGCGTGACTCCAAACCCCCCCCCCCTTTTTTCCCCTCTCTTCTCGACTCCCTCTCCCTCTCTGTCTCCCTCCATGCCATAATTAGGCTCACACGTCAGCCGCGGCCTCGCTCCAACACACAGCTGGGCTCTCAGCCAACGTAACTAACCCCCCCCTTCTCTCTCTCTCTCTCTTTCCGTTGCGCTCTCCCATCCGCTTTCACCCACTAACTCTCCCCCCGCTTTCACTCTCTCTCTCACGCAATCTCTGCCCCTCCTTCTCCTCTTGCCCTCCCTCTCGATCGTCTCTCCGCGCAGATAAGCACAAAAGGCTTCTTGAAAATAAAACTCCCCCTCTGTCTCGCTCGCGCGTTCGCTTGTGCTGCCTGGCTTGTATAACAGTGTGTGTGTGTGTGTGTGTGTGTGTGTGTGTGTGTGTGTGTGTGTATGTATGTGTGCGTGTGTGTGTGTGTTGAGTCTGTGTGTGGAAAAGTGTGTCTTTTTTTAGAGTGACCCGGTCTCGCCTAAGCATTTGCTGCAAATGCATGTGAGTGTGTACGCGCACCTATTGTTTGTGTGTGTCCCTTTCTGAGTGTTCATTTGCAGAGTGGCTGCATACGTGTGTATGTGCGTGCATTACGAGTGTGAGTGTGTGTGTGTGTGTGTGTGTGTGTGTGTGTGTGGGGTGCTGGGTTACTCACCCTCCCTCTCTCCCTGCCTGGTGGTGTGTTGGCAGTGTTCCAGCGCTCGCTCTCTGCGCTGGCCGTCTGCCAGCTCCCGTCCTGCTGCCGAGGCAGACACACACACACTGCCGCCCTCCTTCTCCTTCAGCTCCAGCTCCGAGAACCGCATCATTGCCCGCTGTGCGCACACAGACACACACAAAAATGCAGAGAAAACCCATGAAAACCACTCATCATCTGCCCACGCCACACACACACCTCTCTAAGCCTCAATCTGGCCTCAACAGCTACAGAAGCAAAAAATTGCATCAGAAAATCACATTGTCTCAAAATCAAAAGAAAATGCCAAAGAAATTAAACCCACACACACAAAACGCACACAGGACAAAAAGGTAGACAGATAAATCACAAGCATGGCATCAAGACACAGGTTAGACTACTGCAGCCACTGTGAGTCCATGCGCTCTGGGGCTTAAGTCCTGGCATCTCCCTTCCTGAAACATAAACATGGCTAGGAAACATATACATCTAAGCCCTGAGGCAGAGAGAGGAGAAAAAGAGGAAAGAAGGGAGTGGGGGAAAAAAGGAGTGTGCAGTGATACAGAGTACAAAGGAGACAGAGCCCATCAGAGGCAGATGTGATAAGAAATGTAAAGAACTGACCTCCCAGTTAGCTGCAGGTTGACTTATATTACTCCCCTCTCGTGATATGACTTCCATCTAAGCAATTAGAATGGGGGGGCTCAATATATCTGTCCATCATTTCATCTTTTTATTTTTTTTAATGAATTTTTGTTATGTTTCTCCACATGTTTCTTTACACACAATAGGCAGCCACAATCCCACAAAATAACACAATCAAATTAAAGTGACTCAACAGGTCAATTAACACTGCATCAAAACTATCAAATAATTTCTGAACTGCATGAATGAGAAATTTGAAAAAGAGAATCAAAACAATATGTTCATTCTAAGCATGATTGATAATGCTAATTCAGTTTTAACTGTCTCATTTATTTTTTTTCCAAACAGACTTCCACGTATAATTTTCTTTTAATGTCCAGAAATAGAGTGTTTGATAGCTTTGCATTGCAGCTGTGCATTGACAAGCATGACACAGACAAAACCACAGTTTTCTAGGGTGCGTTCACAACATAGACAGACATGTGCAACCTATTAACATATCTGCCTCTGAGCCAGTGGATAATATAACATAAGGTTTGCTTGTGTTTCTATGCTGAACGTTGAGCATAAGGAACCAGAGATAACAGTGTAAAACGAATAGCTCTACATGTGTGCGTGAATGACAGGGGATGACGGCCAAGTGTAGGGGGGACGTTGCTGTAATTGTGTGTTTATAGATGCAGTGAGATGTGTGTTAGCAGAGAGGGTCTTTTAGCCAATGGGGTGAGGAGAATTATAACCTTGGACAGCAACCAGGCAGGGCAGCATAGGCCATTGGGGGGAGGAGGGTTGGGGGAGGATAGCAACTGGCGGATGGGGGCATGCAGAAAGCCTAAGAGGAACCCCAAAGAGGGCAGCTGCTGGTTTTTAAGCACACTGCAAGCCCTCCACTGCCCCTAACCTTGGGGTTAAGCATAGCCAAAGGCAGTGTGAACTGTGAGGCTGCCACAGTCATGCTCTGAAACTACAGTATATGGCTCTATAGCACAGTCAGCACTAACGCATGCTTTAGCCCCAAGGCAGTCACACAAGGACAAGCACGTACGGACACACAAACACGCACGCACAGAAATAACCTTTACAATGACTGCTCACTAATCACCATACAGAGATGGCAGCCCTGGTTAACCTTTGAACTGCCCTCCCTGATAGAGGGCCTCAACTAGCCTCACACTAAACCTCGCTAAGACAATGATAAATTATGGGGAAGGTCAAGCCTATGGCCAGGACAGTAGCATGACAGCACTTATATTATTCTGTACTGTGTTGTAAATGCAGAGTATGCCAATTTCATGCAGGGTTTGTTCCACAGGCAGATCTGAATATTGCAGCAAGGGAATAAAGACAGTGGTCCTTTGGGGGGGTTTATTCCTGCGTGGATGTTAGAACTGAAAGTATGTTTGAAATGTCTGCACGTAAGAAACGTTGGTCATATTGACCTGTCTGCAGCCCACCACCAGCTTGAGACCAATATATCCTGTACTCTATATACAACCACAAGTGTTAATAGCCTTACCTGCAGAGCTCTCTGTTCACGGCTCAGCTTGCTGGAGTCAGCATACAGCTCAGTGGTGACACATTTAAAGCGGTCGCCAACGTAGCCTGAGGAGTTAGCAATCCTCTTGGCAAGACTGGATCTACGAGAGCTTTTAGATGAAGTCTGGTTACCATCTTCTTCCTCCTCATCCCCTTCTCCTTGAGACTCTCCTAGGTCGACAATACTGTCTTCCTTTTCAGTCTCCCTCTCGCACACGTTCTCCTGGTCTGACCCCCTCTCCACATCTGTGCAGTGCTGAGTGAGGTGGAGAGCTCGGCTGTCCCTGTCCCCTTTGTCCTTACCAGAACCACGCTCCCCAGATGTGCGGGCACAGCGCAAGGTGCTCTGGTCTTGGTCTCCAGGGTCCGGGCTGGGACTCTGTTCGTCCAGGCTCTCCTCTGCCTGGGTGATGTGCCCCGGAGAACGCGGGGACGTGCTCGATGTCACGCGAGGACAGTCTGTGTCCTGAGGAACCTTTGGTTTCCCAAAGGCAGTTTCTGGCTGTCTATCAGTGTGGTTGGGTTTCAGGGTGGGGCTCTGTCCAGAGTGGATTGGATAAGGATGGGAAAGGTGGTGTTGGTGTTTTGGCTCATAATCAATCTTTGTCAGATTTTGGTTACTATGACAACATTCATTTTGGTTAACCTTGGTGCTGGTCTCACAAGAGGGCTGTTTGTGGACCGTTGGTGTAGACTCAATATCTGTGTCTGAGTGTACAAGGTCTATGCAGATTATCTTTTCCCTGGATGTTACAGAGGAAACATGAGCTTTGCTTTGACTGCCACCCTGTCCTTGTGCTCCTGCTTCCCTATCGGGCTTTATTTGGCTTCCTTCACTCATCTCTTTGCCAACATTGTGATCTCTGTGCCCCCCACATTCTTCAACAGCTCCCCGTGATTTCTCCTGTCCCCTGGACTTCAGACTTGCATCTCCCCTTTCTGGCAGCTTGTTGTCTGAGTGGGTCTGCATCAGGGGATGAGCCATCTCCTGAGAGTTATAAGTGAGGTACTCTCCTCCTGGACCAGCTGGGAGGTTGTGGTAGGGTAAAGGGTGTTTTGCTGCCAGTTGGGTTGGGTAAAGGCTGTTGCCGCCAAGCAGTATTGGGTGAGGATAGACTGGGCCTTTTCCTGTAATTGGCAGGGAGTGTAGCGCCATGCCATCAGGGATGGGGTAGTGCAGGTATCTGTTAGCATAGGCCAAACTGTGGTTCAGGTAAGCGTCATTTTGAGGGAGGTAAAGGTGGCCAGGAGGGTGACCATTCTCTAAACAGGGCCTCTTGTATGATGATACCTCTGGAGTTGTTTCACCTCTCTTAGCGGTCAGAGAGGACTTTTCTGTTCCCTCTCTGTGGTGGCCTGCAACTGATGGATGTTCTGATTGGCTGGGGATGTGTTTGACCCACTCACCATTAGGTTTGGGAGAAAGAGCCCTGGAGCTCACCAGAGAGGAGCCCGAGTGTTGTGAGGAGGGAACATTATGGTTTGGCTCCCCAATCCTTGGACAGGATGAGCTACGTTGCTGAGGGAGTACTCTCTCCAGACCCTTGTGTTTGATGACAGAGGGCGAGGAGCCTTTGGCTTGTGAAAGGCCCAGGTCTGTGTTAGGCCTTGGAGAGGAGGGCAAGCCTGGTGTGTGCTGTGTATGGGAGGGAGACGGGCTTGGTACAACCCAGGAGGAGTGTAAAGTGCTTATCATCTCTGGCCTCTCTGAGACCTTTGAAGAAGTGCTGCTGACCACAGAGTGAGGGTGGGAGGAAGGAGAGAGGGAGAGGTTTTCCTTTAGGAGCTCTCGGCTTGGGGGGGGCAGTCCATAACGTGCACTTGATGCTATAGTGTCCATCTTAACTGGGAAACCATTGGGAGGCGGTCCAAAGTCAAGTATTCTTCCAGACAAATCTAAGGGCTTCTCTGCTGAGTCTTTGGTTGCTTGGGGTTGGTTAGCTGGCCTCTCAAAATTAGGTTTGGAGGGTGACCTGCTGGGTCTCCTCTCAACCCCTACACTTCTGTGCTCAGGTCTGGGTTTGTGGGGGCTGGGCCGGGCAGGAGAGGGCTGCTCTGATGCCATGCTGCTCACAGAGAATGGATGAGGAATGGACTGCGTGGATGAGGACGAGGCAGATACTGAACAAGTGGAGGAGGTGGGTGGTTGTCCTATCCTAGCAACTGGCCTTTGTAAGTCCAGTGAACTGTCGATGTGAGCAGGGGGAGGGGGAGGCTGGGGAAGGCGAGAAGATGCGTGAGAAGAAGAATCAGTAGGCAGACTATTATTATTCCCACCATTGGTGCCACTGGTGCTAGTACTACTGGTGTTATTGTTGTTGCTCGAGCCCTTCCTAGAGGGAGGTCTGCTTGGTCTACTGCTCCTGCTTGGGGAGCGGTCCCTGTCTATAGCAGCCTGATGGTGCTGAGGATGAGGGGAAGGTTGGTGAAGTTGTTGTGCAAATTGGGGCGGAACACCAAGCCCCTTGTCCTGGCAGTGTACCAGTGATGTGGGGGCCACCGTGACTGCGGGAATCCTCATAGGGGGCGCCACCAGGGGAGAAGAGATCGGAGAGGGAGGATAGGGCGGCATGTAGTAGAGCCTCTCAGCAGCAGAGGCGGCTGCCGCCGGATTAACGTTACCCCCCTGTGCTGCACACAGAGAGGAGTAGGCCAGGTGCTGGGGAAGATAGGGGTTGGGTTGGCTGAGCAAGGACGCTTTGTACATGTTTAGAGCTGTGTACTTGGATGTGTCCATGAAGGGGTACATGCTTGCTTCTGGGTAGGGGCTGAGCCATGGCAGGCGGAGGTAGCTGCCACCAGCACTCGCCAAGCCCAACTCAGATGCTTTTTCTCCATGCCCGACTCTGCGTTCCAAGCCTAGACCTTCAGCTCCGGCTCCAGGAACCAGCACAGGCTTGTGGAGACCTGGAGGGGTGCCCTTGTAGAGGCCCAGGTATCCATTCGTGGGCTTACGACTGTCCAGAGGGCCGTCAGGCTTGTAGATGAGCTCTGGGAGACCATCCCTGTTGTAAGTGAGAGGGAGGCCGGGCGTCTCTCTGCTCTTCTCTGCTGGTAGTGCTCTGATCCCTGGGTATACAACCCCACCATGGAGACGAAGACCAGCATCATGAATCAGAGTGCTTCGTTCCAGCCCCATTGCTGCCAGGGGCGTCAACCTTGCATCCACCTGCAGCAAAAAGTGGATGAAAGAGAAGTAAATGTGACTCTCATGACTGGAATCAGATAAATTATAAATGTGATAGTGAAAATGTGAACTTTACTGCTCAATATTTCTTAGTCTTCTAGGTTAAGTAAATGCATGCTCATAGTGAAACAGATCAAGTGATTGATTTCCAGATAATGGTGACTCATGTGACAAGATGAGTAAACAGGACTGCGGACAAGCGCAGGGACTTGCCATGTTTTGTGTGATGTGGTTCCCTTGTCTTAGTTCCAGGTTGGTTTGTGTCTCAGCATCGACATCACGAACAGATGTTGCCCTGTGGAGATGAGCAAACAGTTAGCAGTTAGTGTCTTGGCTCTGCCCCACTCCCACTCCCACACACACACACACACACACACACACACACACACACACACACACACACACACACACACACACACACACACACACACACACACACACACACACACACACACACACACACACACACACACATCTTTGTTGTTTTGCTCCAAAAAACAAAAATTGACATTGCAAAAATGTCAGTTTATAAAATCTCCCAAAGAGAAATAACATAGAAATTAAATAATAAACAGACTTTCTGGGGCATGCAAACCTAAATAATATATCAACATATGCCTTATTGCTATATGGCAATCAAATGTGTAACAGAGATGTGTAACTGAGATGAGACACGGAGAGTAGAGCGAAGGTACAAAGAAAAAAAAAAGATAATGGCACCGCTAGCTATAGTCATCACAACCTTCCTCTCACTCTCACTCACATACACACACAACTCCACTGAAGTAGTCACTGGAGATGAAAGCACTGTGTGGGCTCCCCCTCCCCTCCCATCCGTCAACACCCCTCAGCAACCCCCCACCCCCCCACCCCCATCCTGCCTACCCTGTGGGCTAGACGAGCATTGTGGGGCTGCGTCTATTCAGTCACGTTCCCCACACACTGGTTTGTGCGCCCTCTTTGACCTGCTCTCTCAGCTGCTTCAGCCAGAGGAGCAAGGGAAGATTATACACCAGAGACCACTTCGGTGGGAGACCATTTACCCGCCCGCCAACACAGAAGCCACAGATCAACAAACACACCAACGAACACGTGCAAAAGTATAGTATGCACGAGAAAAACAGACAACAATGCAAAATGTACAATAAAAGACAGAGCATGAAATGATAAATATAGAGGACATGGTGTTTGTTTGAGGCTGGCTTCTTTCGAAAATCATTAGAGTAATGACAATAAGTAGTAAAAAGAAAATCCCATTTAGATCCCTTTGTGTGTGAAATGCCCTTTAATCTGCACATATTTTGTATACGTTCAGATTTCATTAAAGCGCTGGAGCATAACGGAGCTGTTATCAAGTGAGATTTGAAATAAGTTACATAAAGATTATAATCGGATATTCATTAATGCAATATTTTAGGAAATGACAAATTTACTAATTAGTCTGTAACATTAAATCTGCACTTTTATCAGCTGATTGCTGATGGTGCATGGTTAGCTAACCCAAATCTATATTAGAAAATCCTTTAAAAAAAAAAAGTTTGTTTGAGCTATACCTACAATATTAGTTAACACAACATATGTCAACCCCAGATTTGAGTAAGCTGTTGCAGCAAATCTACAGCATTTTTTCTAGTTTGTATTTATGTTATGCTGTCGTTTCAGTGGATATAAAAATCTACTTTTTAAGAACTGTGACAACACACTGCTGCCGCATTACTGAGCGAAAGAGACCACAACCTTGTCAGAAAAAAAGAAACTGTGACAAACCACACAAATTTAGCGTTCATAAAATATTTTAGAACTGGCACCACTGAGAAATCACTGAATGCTTAGGAGCTTTGGTGAGTCAAGTGGCATCTTAAAAGTCTACTAACCCACTGGTCTGCCTGATTTTAAGAGGCTGCTTCAAAATCATCAGTTCTTGTTTTACCATAAAAAAGAGGTGAAACAACAATGAGGTAAGGTGAAATTACTGCCCCCATGCCAGATTTTATTTAAAAGGTAATATTCAGTATTAGACTTAATGACTCGTCAGGGTGGACATTTTTGTAAGACAGTCCTGTTAGTGGAGCCAGTGCAGAGAAGAGGTGGGAGACAGAGAGACAGAGAGAGAGAGAGAGAGAGAGAGAGAGAGAGAGAGAGGAGAGAGAGAGAGAGAGAGAGAGAGAGAGAGAGAGAGAGAGAGAGAGAGAGAGAGAGAGAGAGAGAAGTGCCTTTAAATAGTAAGAGTGAAGCTGTGCTGGGAGCAGCAGAGAAACTCGGCTCCTCGATCATAGCAGAGAAACGCCTCCGAGACTCGCTGCCGCGCCGCTGGCACGCCACTTTTATTGCCGTGACCCGGGGCCCATTAATCAGCCTGCTGCGGGCCCCTTTGGCATGGCTCCTCCCTGCCCCAGCGCTCCCACCTCCCCACTCCCCTCCCCAAACACCGCTCGTTCTGCCCCAGCTCCCCGGGGCCAGTCCTGCTTCAACAACATCCGCATCTGACGGAACTGAAACGGAGTGCGTGCGTGGGCAGAAGCGCTACAGTGTGCGAGCGTGCGTGCGTGCAGCCACGTGTATGCGAGGCTGCAAATTACACGGACAGATTTGAGAAATCAAATCACTCCCGTTTCCTGTATTTCCAGGAGCAACACATGCACCTTTCTTTCTCACACCCTCTCTCTCTCTCCCACACACACACACACACACACACACACACACGCTCCTCTTGCTCTGAAAAGTCAATGACAGCGAACATAAAAAACTAAGCCTCTAATACAAACGCAGATAGTCGATGACATGCTACCTTCACGGACATTTCGGTTGAAGCGAAAGACAACCGTCACCGCTAATATAGGCTAGAGAAAACCCCTCTCCTCTCTTTGGGAAAAATCTACGTAGGTTCTCCAGAAAGAAAGAAAAGGGAAGACAACAGAGAGGAAACGATCTGTTCTGGTTCGGGTCAGTGCAACTAAAAGATAGTCCTGGTGCCTGGTTATTACTCCACGATGTGCCCTCACTGTGCTGATGACTGATTTCATTTCCATGAAATTAATAGTAGTCCAGCTAAGATGAGAGGCTGCATCGGGCCTCAAGGTCAGGATCAAGCACATGGCGGCACTCAGCGTGCACCGCCGGGAATAACCCTCCGCTTTTGGATGCATGCGTAGACTCTGAACTGCACACTGACAACCTGTTCAAACTGCGCCAAAACGCAAAGTGCTCCACCGGTCATTGTTTCACCACCAGCCGGATGCGGTTAGTGCTAGATGCTGTGTGTACTTTAAAAGGTAAATTGGTGCACAATAATGCTTTACATTAATATAGGCTTATATACACTAACGTTAGATGCCTTGGAAATGCTGCTCAACAAACATTCACATGAGCAACACACCCTGGAGTGTATGAAAAGGCTATGCATTTCAATTTATAATTTCAGTGAAGTCTGGACACAAAAGGCGGCTTTTTCCTGGGTGTTGGGCAGTCCTGCATTGGTAACTTATAAACCTGATGCTTTATTTTATTATATGAACAAATCCTGCCAATGTCACATTATGAGTGGAAGGAAGGGCAGGAGAGGGGGAGAGATAGGAAAGGAGTAAAAGGCAGTGTGTTGACGCCAATCCTCGCTGCTAAGAATAGTTTGCGCAACAAACAACTCCCGACGGCCGCCCAATCCATCACAGTGGTCGGCAGCAGCAGCAGGCGGGGGGGGGGGGGGGGGGGGGGGGGGGAGGAGGTGGTGGGGGGCGCAGCGGTCGGAGCCGCGTTTATAAACCAGACCGCTGGAGCGGAGCCCCGACTCGCACCATTAAACAGAAAACCACCGGGTGTTTTTAGCGGAACCTCGCACAGCTCTGTAGGGCCTATTTCGGTGTTGTGTGCTTTTAAGGGAGGAGTAGCAAACAAGGACAGAAGGATAGACTGATAAAAGAGAAGGAAGAATGAGTGAAAACTAACTCGCTTCTCCCTCTTTTTTCCCTAGTTTCCTGCTTCTGACGACAACGACTTGAACTCTCCGCGACCCGCAGTATATGCACCGGAACAAACACTGGCACCGCTCATCATTTCCTCCAGAGCTGAGGCCTCTCTGCTCCCAGTGCAACGCTCGCGCGCGCGTGTGTGTGTATATGTGTGTGTGTGTGAGAGAGAGAGAGAGAGAGAGAGAGAGAGAGAGAGAGAGAGAGAGAGACTTGTGAAAGTGGTTGTATCACCATTAGCACCTTCCTCCCTCACAAAGTTGACAAATGACCAACTAGAAACGCAGATCCACAGTCAATGAGTCCAGGACATATCAATCATTCACAATCACCCTCCTGTGTTTATGATGTGACTGTTGCACGGTCACGTTTGCCAGTCAGTTCGCCACAATGACGGGAAACCGGGAATGTGGGTCTCGCTGTATAACGGGAGTGACGGCGCCCTTTCGCTCTATGTCCCTGGAGCTTTGCCAAGCTCTCTGAAGCGCAGAGCTCCGATCAGCTCTAAAAAAAATGCGGTGTGACGCAGGATAATCTCCGCAGCGACGGGGGTGGGGTGGGGATAAACACGGATTAAATGCGGGCGCGCGCGCATGCACACACAGAAACCACAGACACACACAAAACACAGCGAGGCGGTGTGTGTGTGTGTGTGTGTGTGTGTGTGTGTGTGCGTGAGTCCAAAACGAGAGGAATTCTGCTCACACTGTCGGTGAACAAAATAGAAATCAGCGGGAACAAATCCGAGAAAACACATGAAAAAAAAAAGCGCGGACCAAACCCAGAACCTGACTACTAACTACACAGCCTCGGGGCCACACTCTCACCAGCACACACACAGCATCATAAAGAGAAAAAGTGCGGAAGTGAACGCGAGCCCAATTTTAATTGTTATTGATTATCAGGCCGACGTGTGCCAAATGGTCCAACTGATCATCTCGCCGTGGACTCCGGGAGCAGTGTGTGGAAAGTTGACATGCTGTTTGTTTCTGATATAACAGAACCACAGTGACTGAGCAGAGACGGAGGGACAGAGGGAGAGAGCTGGAGGAGGTGAAGGCTGCACAGACACACAGAGCGCGCTGCTGGTGGAGCACAGAGCTGGAAGGAGCCAACAGCGTCTCTTCAGCTGTCACATTATTAGCGACCGAGCTGTAAACAAGGGGCCCCTGCGTCCTCCCGGGCCGCTGCACAGCCGCATGCAAGTCGGTGCACGGTTCAACTCCCCCCCGAGGCAGTACGGCCGTCAACAACGGTAACATTGTGAGCCACCCCCCTCCCTCCCGTGCTGTCACTAAGGCCCGGGCGGCGGCTGCTGAACTGGCTCTATTCATCCCGGGCCAAATGAGGACTAAATGGCCCTTTATGCCACCAAAGGACCTGATTGTAATCGGGATGCGCATGCACGAGTGGCCCCGCGTTTACCGGAGGTTTCTTGACTTTTCTTTGAAATGCTGGCGTTGCTTTCATGTGCTGGATGTTTCTAATGAAAGAAACATCCAGCCATGTGCCCCCCCCCCCCCCCCCCCACCCCCCCCCACCCTACATACCGTCCCCTGCCCACCCATATAGGTTGAATAGTCTGTTTAAAAGAGCACACTTAATTATTGGTGGCGTGTAAAGACTTAAATGAGGCAAAATGCATGTTAGTTTAAACAGGTGCCGAATCAATGTGAGGTAAACCACAGCTTTCACACCTCTGACATAACCTAGATTCTGTCTCTAAAGGTCGCAGGCGAGAGGAAACGATGCTGTTGTACCCAAACACTAAACGACCTAAACGCTTAGAAATACAAAATGAATTCTTTACTAAAAACGCAGTTTGTGTGTGTGGACTCGGCAGCACAAACTCTGGTGATCCAACTCCAAACTCCAGGTCAACAACTTTACAGCCGACATTAACCCGGTGATGTGCCATCCAGACAGCAGCAGATAACACATTCTTGCTTTGTAAGCGGTTGCGGTAATAAACTCCTATCGCCATCACCCTGCTGTGCTGCCAAGCGTCTGTGGGATTTCGTCAGAAAGATGCCCGAGGCACCGACATCTAAAAACAAACGAGGAGGCCTGATCGAGACTGCGCCTGCAGAGACTGAGAGGAGGGAGGTGAGGCGTGTCATCATTACTCTGCTGCTCAATCAATCTTGCTATTGGTTCGGCCAGAGCAAGGTTAGTAAACTATAATACAATCATGGTGAGATTTATATTTTAATTTTAGCCCGTGTCTTCGTACGACAGCAGGTCACTGGCTCTAACACCTTCAGCAGAAACATCCAAATGTTGCTTTTGGAGACATGATTAACTAACACTGTGTATAGGGAAGGAATTAATGTCTAAAACCGGACTCATAACAACCTAACATCCGCGCGTAATTGGCTACGGAACCATCAGCTTTAATGCTAGAGTGGAGAATAATGTGATGTGTGAGATGTGGCTCTCTGGGGCCGTCCTGACCGTCTCTGTGTCTGAGAGACAGTACTGGGGGCCGACACATCTCTGCGGGGAAGTGATCCGTGAGCTCCAGACCTCGTCGAAAACAAAAAGGTTTGTGGAGCGCTGAGAGAGAGAGAGAGTAGGAGGGAGGAGGGGGGGGGGGAGGGAGGGAGCGAGGGGGAAGGGGAGGGGGGCGGCTCTCCCGTTTCATCGCGAGGTCCCGGGAGGCCAGCACGGAGCATAGCTTCAATCAAACCGTGACGTCTCCTCCGGGAGCTGCGCAGCGCCTGGAAAACCGATCTCTCCTCGGCTCGCTGCCGTGCCTCCGCTTTTGTTCACACGCACCTCGCCTCAGCAGCGAGCGCAGCGCCGGCAGCGACGAGGCTGTTGTTTTATATCCAGGCGTGAGTGAGGGGGAAAAAAAAGAAAAGAAAAACAACAACAAGCGCGACAACAATAAGACAGACCTCATGTCTCCGAGTGAGAAAAAAACAGAACACGGGCATTTCCTTTGACGAATTTTACCCATTTCCCCGACACATTAGAAAGGGTTTGATGTGTAAAAGTGGTCCCGTGATTGTACTGACGTGCTCTCTCTGTGCCTAATATTCCCCACGTGGTCCTTATTGATTCCAGATTAGAAAAAGCGGACAAACAGCAGGTTAATGGGTTTAAAATGGAGGCGGTGTGACTGTCCCTATACACGCAGCAGACCCCCCTCCTCCTCTCTCTCTCTCCTCCCCCAAGCACCACGCTGACACATCCACTGTCACAAATCACTCAGCATCACAATATGACCCAGCAGGCCCGGGGCTGGCGCGGCCTTCAGGTGTACATCCCCAGACAACATGCGCACACATCCCGAAACTGTTAACAACTGCGAATGTGTGTAAAATCGCACTTCTCAGGAGTTTTCACTATCAAAAACACACGTTCAAACATCGAGTCCCCCACCTGAGATGATAGGAGTTGAGTTGTCCGTATTTGGAGATAAGAGACTGACAGAGGTGAAAGTGAAACCTGTGATTAGTTAAGCCACTGTTAAAACACTTTCTATTAGAAATAATTTCCAATAGAAGACATGAACGGCAAATTAAAAACCCTGGGCCTGGGGTAATAAAACAGTTTTTGAAAGAAGTGTTAAGTCCTCTCACGTGAAGAGAGGGAGAGAGAGAAAAAATATCAGTATGTCAATCTATGGTAAGCAGCCCTCCCCCTCTGTGTTCCAACACCTGGAGAACAGATCAGCCCCACACTGACTTCACAGCGCACAGTGGAAAAATGATGCGCAAAACAGTCCGACGGGGTTCACTATAAATAAACTCGGCCCACACAAAATGTGAAGTATTTGTTTTAGGCTTCCACAACAAGCACCGCTTGAGGAACATGCTCTATTAGCCTGCCTAAAGATCAGACTCAAAAAGGCTATCTGTTCTTCAGAATGTGTGGGTTACGCTTGTGAAGAGATGACGGCAGGACGACCACATTATTCTGATGGTTTAGCTGCATAACGGATGACCTGCACTTTAATTTTTTTTAGGGAGAAATCCGTAGGACGCAATCACAAATGCCAATCAAGAGGAAACCCCACTATTGCGGCACAGAGAGGCCCATCCAAACCTGAATGTCTGACTAAACCTGATGTCACGTCTCAGCAAAAGTCTGTATGTCATTATTTCCACAAAAACAAACTAGATTCAAGGGAACAAGTGGAACAATGGTTCATGACAGCATAACAGCATGTTATTTGCCCAGTTTGGTAAATAATTAGCCAGTCTCACAGATCACCCTCCCTACTCATCAAGTGTAATTTTATTAAGTAAGGCTTCCTATATTCAAGATCTCCAGTATGTTTGATTATTACTCTTAAAAAAAAAAGAAAGACTCAAATTTAACGTTACGTAGATGTATGACAAAACTAGTGTCTCTCACGGCTCCATACCAGCTGAGACCGAGGCTTCATTTAAATACAATTAAGCTTTTATTCTGCATCAAAGCCCCCTGAAGTAGCCTCCTCCTCCCCCACCCCCACCCACCAGTTAATCCCCTGAGCTGTTCCCCGAAAGGTCCCAACACGCGGTCTTGCTCTCCCAACCCGCTCGAGCCTCAGCCGAGCAGACTCGTGCGTTATGAGCGAACCCCTATACTGTATATCGTGTGCGGATTGGCTGCCGGGACTTAAGTGGTCTTTTAGTAGCTGCTTCCCTCACTAAGCTCGTCAATGAGCTGGAGCCAGCCAATATGAGGCACATCGATCGTCCTAAGAGAGCGTTCCCTAATTAGTGCCTGTGTGGCTCCCGGACAGGCGGCAGGCAGGCACCGCGGCATGGGAAAGAAAACTCCCCCGATATCAGCCCTTGTCTTGCGATGGAGAAGGTGGTCCTGGTGAAGTCCTTTTATAGGACAAGAAATGTCTCGGCCCTGAAACGCAAAGCTACGTAGCCCGCACAAAAGCTTTGGAGAGTCGTTAGGGAAGACGATTCAGTTTGGAACACATCCAACACGCCTTGCAGCACTTACCCTATTTCAATTAAACAGCAACTTTATATGAAGTGGTTCACACCGATCGCTGCCACCCACGGTGCTGCAGAGGGAAGATGACGATATAAGAAGAAAAACATCTCTCAATACTGATAATGGCTGAGTTGACCCACTGAAAAGTGGTTTAAAATTCGTAAAGGCTCACCGAGCTATTAAAAGCTATGAAGAAATTACTGGCAGGTTTTTTTTTTTAACTGTTAAACTTTAATATTATTAACGAGTCTAGGGTGACACTTTCCCCCTACGAGAGAGCAGCGCGTATCGGAGCTGCTGGCGGAGGGAAGGGGGTGGGCTGTGGGGGTGGTGGTGGTGGTGGTGGTGGGGGGGGGGGGTCCTAACTGGCGCTACATGGATCCTCCGTGCGCAAAGGATACTCCCCTGCAATGCAAAGACTAGTTACAGAAAGACAGAGACAACATACTGTAGCGCAAAGTCACATCGGAGAACACCTGCAAGACATGAAGTGAGAGGGAGGGAGAGAGAGCGCAAGAGTGCGTGATTGAGTGAGTGAGTGAGAGAGGTGGCACGATGCCAGAGTGGCTTCCGTCACCTAGACAGGAAGGTGAGCGGTGCTCCCGTCCCCCTCCCCACAAACACCTTCTCCCAACACCACCTTTGGGACTGACGAGACGACTGATCAGCGTCCACTCTGTCCAAACAAAGCCCCCACACCTCCCCCACGAACACACACTCAGCTGTCACACCAACACACACACACACACACACACCGCGGGGATGCCCTCCAACTGAACTGAAGCGTGTATAAACGGAGCAGCGCCGCTCGCTTCCCTTTGGCAGGGCGAGGCTGGATTCCGTAACCTTGTTTAGCGCAGAAGCTCCGTGTGCGCGCACGCACACGCGTACATACACACTCCTACCGTCGCCCCACAGGCTCTCACACACTTCGTCACACAACAGAGTGCGAAAAGCCTGAATATTCACCATCGAGGACGGCGCCACTTTCAAGTCCGTTAATCTCTGGGACGTCCTTCTCACCTCCGGCCGGTTGACAGGACAGTTGTAAAAAAGGCCAAGCTCATGGTCGGATCATTATGTGTGTGTGCGCGTGTTATTTATCAACCACATGCCACTGCCCCGCCGAAACGCACAAAGACCACCCTATGCGCTATTCTTAGAAGTGGCCGATCCTCTCACAGTCTCTGCGCACAACACCGGGCTATCGCGATCAGACTCAACCCCACAAGAAGACTGGTTTTGATTTAAAAACACTAAATGTAAGACCACCACATGCTTTAAAAAACATCTTAGCTGTTGTGGTACTGTTTAAAAAACAGGACTGTGCGTTTTCTGCTCTCGTGCAGGGGGTTTCACACAGCCAAAAACACATGCGAAAGAAAATTAATTCCGTTTTGTCATTGATTGCCTCACCTGGTTAATTGGTGCTAGTTCCAACCGTCGTCCGTGCGCTCCAACTCACGCCTTTTTCCTGTTTTGCCAAGTTAACTAGGAGGGCAGCGATCCGTGCGTACGTAGACGAGCCCGGTTACGGTCCTGTCTGCTGGAGGCAGACAATCCCGGCCAAAGAAAAAAACAACTAAAAGTGTCTAACAGGTTATCCACTTGTCACGAAACAAAACCAGTCTCACATATAAAACTCTCGGTCCTTATTCTATTGTCTGCGGACAACTCTCATCCATTACCCTATAATTCAAGCGGACTTTTTGCTGCTGCAAATGTCACTTGGGTTTCCATAAAGCAACAAAAAGATCCTGCGCGGAGGAAACTCAAACGTCAGG
Organism: Seriola aureovittata; assembly: GCF_021018895.1. Lineage (NCBI taxonomy): Eukaryota > Metazoa > Chordata > Actinopteri > Carangiformes > Carangidae > Seriola > Seriola aureovittata. Next base: position 9,253,750 of record NC_079374.1, on the reverse strand, counting down.
GTGAAGGGAAATCCACAAAAGAAGCTCCTTTAAGGTCTTTAAAGTGGAAGAGCCAACGCGCCGCACGGCCCGGGCCCCTAAAGGATACAGGTGGCGAGGTCGGAGGACTCGCTGAGAAATTAATTCAGCTCGGCCGTACCTCGCAGCAGCGCCATGTTGGGTTTCAGCGGAGCACGCCGTCCTCGGAAAAAGCCCCTTTCTCCCGCTCTCCGTCACTCCATGTCCTCTCCGACTCTGGAATCCGTGTCTCGGAAGGTTCGCTGAAGGTTATTCCGTGTAGCTTTTCGTCCCGCGTTTTCTTCGAGAAGCGTAGAGAACACCCCGGTCGGAGCCCCCGGTTCGCACCGAGGACGCACGGAGCTGTACGGGGAGTGCCGCACGGAATGGATGAACGCTGCCGAGACCGAGCGACTCGCTCCACTCCCACTCGCGCAGACTCTACCCAGAAGGCCAGTCGGGAGACCGCAATTACCATAAGCCTCCAGCGCACGGCAGTGGCTGCGCGCGCACGCACACACTGAGACACACACAGAGTGAAACACACACACACACACACACACACACACACACACACACACACACACACACACACACACACACACACACACACACACACACACACACACACACACACACACACACAGGCTCCGCTGAAACTCCAAAACAGGAATAGGCGAGGTTTTCACGGCAGAAAATGAAGTAATAATAATCCTAACGATAATAATGGAACAAATTATAGAGTTAGCTTTTTCTGAGATTAGCTAAATGCAATGAAATGAAAGTAAAATTAGAATGAAAATAGATATTTAACTGAATGGAAAGGTGCACAAATAAAGCTGAATTAAAAGTTTAGCTTTTGTTAACAAAGAGCCAAAGAAAAGGGTAATCATATAGTAGCCATATTTCCATATGAAGGATATAAAGTAGCCTATATCAGAGTCCGTTTTACTGGCCAATTTATGCAGATAAGTAATCTGAGTTTAGCTCTCATTGTGCACGTATAAGTAGGTGAAAAACTAGATGCATATATAAATATGATGACACAACATACATATTCTGTAAATTGTCTATAAATTAAGTGTGGCTTAGAATACTGTAACCTCCATGTTCATCCTATTAATACTGGTACAAAAACTGGTATGGTTTTTTCTTTTCTTCTTTTTTTTGGCCCCCTTATGTCATCCACATTTTTAGTATTGTTTACATTTTGTTCCCATAATTTATAGTTGGAGCACAGATCCAGATTAAATGTCAGTGTAGCTTTTTTCCAAGCCAACAGATAAGGTAAATCTGTGGAGCACGAGGCTGTAGACGGAGACAGAGAGGGAGGGAGAGAGAGAGAGAGAGAGAGAGTAGGAGAGGGAGAGAGAGAGAGAGAAGGAGAGGGAGAGGGAGAGGCAGCTCAAGGCTGGGGCACATCTGTTAAGGCTCCCATGTCAAGTGAAGGAGGAGGAGGCTATGAATATCAAGCCTGAGGTGTGTGCATCATGTGCCTGCGTGTGTGTGCCTGTGTGTGTGTGTGTGTGTGTGTGTGTGTGTGTGTGGTGTATAGGAGAGAGAAAGGCCAGCAGACTGACAGACAGACAGACAGACAAACAGACAGACAGACAGACAGACAGAGGCGGAGTAGGAGTAGGAAAAGAGAGGGGGACTTGAAAATGGAAGGTCTGGCTGCATTTGCCACAGCTGTTGAAAGTAGGAGTTAAACCAGACGGTCATACACAAACAAACACAAAGCTCTCAAAGCACTCACATATGGACACATTAAAAAGCAAAGCTCATCTTGAAGGCCAAACTGTCCAAAAGTTAGGAGACAGAGGCACAAAGGAAGTGAGCAGAGAGGAGAGAGAGAGAGTCTGTGAGATGAGAAGAAAGGGAAGGAGGGTGGGCGTATTCATGCATGGCACAGAACAAAAACTACACTTTTTCTCTTCAGACAAAACTCCAAGGAAACTACACCATGCATCTGAATTTCTGTCACAAGGAATATAGAAAGCCCTTTCTTCAAAGTTACATAAATCCCGGGTGAACTGCTGGGCATGTTTGCTCTTATCAGCCCCATTGTCTACCTCCCGTAACTGGGAGCTGCCCACTACCACCACAGCCTTTAAGCCACGAGACAGCTGAGGCTGCGTCAGCATTTAACCAGCTCAATCTGAAAACAGTTTGTGTGTGAATACAATGTCGTCCACATTAACGTTTTCAGATCGTTTTCCATTCACACTGAAATGCTTAATCAGTAGAAAAATGGGTTTAATGTCTTCTTCTGTCTCCTTTTGCGGTTGGCAAATTATAAAATTGTTCTTCTGAGCCAACATCTGGTAAGAAGTGGGACAGACACAGCCTGGTTACTCTGCTGCGTCTCAGTAGGTTAAACATCCCGTCTGTCTGCTCCTGTTATGATTATTGTGTTTTAATACAGCCAAATTTACTAGGCAATTCATTAGACTGTGCACAGCAGCGCGCTGGCCAGTCAAATATATGCTAAGTCTTGTGCCGCTGCACCGAGGCGCCAATCAAATCACTATCTTCTGATTGCAAAATAAACATAAATGCAAACCACTCTGCTGTCAACTACACTGACATTTTAAATGAGTCATTACCGAGAAGGTTAGAGGGGGAGAAAGTTGGCTTCTTCACTTCACTGACACAGAGCCCTGACCAGGCTCATAGGTCATTGCTGTCCAAAAGCTTTTCCCTGTTCACACCGAGACACGAGTTTTGGTGTGAGCTGGTCCGTCTGGAGACCGTCTTCAAAAACATGTCATTTAGCAGCCATCTCCGTGAGGATGGTTGCCAAAATGAAGAGAAACAAATACATTTCCAAATGCAGTCGGCCAAAGTGAACGTAGTCAGAGATGGGGGTGGTGGTGGGGTGGGGGTGGGGGGTGCATGAGATGCTGACAGCTTGGATAGTGTGTAATATTTAACTCTTGAGGTTTTACGATCACGACAGCGCCATGGACGTGTAAGAACATTTTCGACATGAGTGGTCCCACCCCAAAAGGAATACACCACCTCTTTGAAGCCTCAGTGAAAAAGTCAAAATACTACTGCTACATCCGATTTCAGATTCAAGTGCAAATGGATGTTTATGAACCTTAAAGTTGTAACTTTATCCCAGCACAAGAGTGGTAAAACATGGAGCAGCATCAAGTGGCTGAGGCTGAGAAAGGACTTAGGAGGTTTTGATCTAACAAACTCACAAGCAACAAAATCAATTCTCATTTTGTTATGTAGTCACACAGTGGCACTTGCCATGCAAACTCATACCTGTTCTCTCTGCAGCCAGAACAGCGTTTTGTCTGGATCTCCTGTCTCCAACATGTAGGCTACTTCCCCAGGACGTCACACCACCATCTTTAGCCTTGGCAATGTGACTGTCATGCTCTACACATTTAGCTACACGGCACCGTATGTTCCACTTACTTCCCCTGCCCAGATTTTAGCAGGTAGGATCCAAACTGGCAACCCTGCTACCCACCACCAAAGCACTCGCTGTTTGCATCGTATGGCAATAAAGAGATTTGACGAATCTCTTTTCAGAACTGTCAGCACGGAGATTTTTTTCGCATGCGCACTGATCCAAATTTGACTCTCGTCTCCAAACTGTCAGAGAAGCTGCTCTGTTGTTCGCCACAATTTAATATGAACTACCATGACAGCAATGACATGGATTCTGTTTTCGGACCCGGGCACCAGGAGTTGGGGTCGGGTCTGTAGATATTATCGGTGGTAGTGCTCCTCACAGAGCCACTCTTTGCTTTTAGTGAATCACAGAATAACTGGTCACACTGTGCTCCAACTATGGGTTGAATATATTCGGGTAAAATCATAAATCAAATCCCCTTTTTCAAGTACATGATGTCAACAGAGACCTATATTTGTATGTGTCTTCCGGAGCAGGAAGACAATTTGCAAATGCTGAAAATGCCAACCCACTATAACACCCTTTAGCAGTTAAAAACAGCCTCATGCTGACGTCGCACACGACTAATAATCACGTTGAAAGGTCAGGTGGAGGTTGGAAAAGACACGCGAGATCACAGCACACGACACCGGGTGTTTTCCTCACTCTCTCCCTTCTGCTCTGACTCAGAGGGCGTAGAAAAGCGAACGGCTCTCTCCATCAGTCACTGGAAAACTGGATTAGGATGAATATTGCTCTGAGGTACCGCTGGGCAAACAAAGTTTCTGACACTCAACACAAGAAAAACACACACAGTTGTAGCTACAGAAAAACACCTTCGCTGAGAGTCTGAGGAAGACACAAAAACAGGTCTGGAGATCAAGCGCAGGCCTTTTTATGGCTGCACTTTTATGACTCTGTGTGAACTTTGTGGTTTGAAAAGCCAGTCTCAGAACAACAGCATGTGCCTTTGAAAATGCTCATGCTGCTTGATGGCGATGGAAAATGTGCTAAAATGTGCAATCCCATTCTCTAACTGTCATTTTATGTCTTGTCAGGGATTCACGCATAAGTGTGTGTCTTGTAAAAACTAAAACAGCGTGAACACACACACACACACGCACATAGAGTGTACCCCGGTGTCGAAAGAGCCACACTCTGGGAGGTCACAGTGATCCAGCCATCTGCTGTTGCAATCAGACACTGAAGCGGTGTAGCACACACACACACACACACGCACACGCACACACACGTGCGCGCACACATATGCATGGCAAGTTCACATGTGCACACAAGCAAACACACCTTCAACACACACCGCAACAGCTCACGTTCAGACAAATATACACATTGTACTCCAAACAGACACACACATATGTAACCACACATATGTAACCACACGCAAGCGCGCGCGCACACAGACACACAGGCCTGACACATATTTTGAAAGGGCTCACTGCCAGCACACAAGTGAGCACGACTCGCAGACACACACACACACACACACACACACACACACACACACACACACAGACTCTCTCTCTCAGTCGGCAGGCTCAGATTGCAGGAAGCTCTTTGCACGCAGCTCAGTCCACAGCAGCCGGTACTAATCAGCACAATCCACCTGCAGATCGTTATGGATCGCTTACTGCAACTCACACAGTCACAAACACACACACACACACACACACACACACACACACACACAGAAACTTGCCTGAACACTCACTAGCACTTACAGGCTCGGACATGAGCACACGTACAGTCAATAGATTTGTGCATGAACACACACTTTAAGAAAAAACTCAACACACAGTCTACACTCATGATGCTGAATGGGCTTTGTTCATGTTCATCTTAGTTTGAAAAATATAATATGTTTCTGGGGACTCATTATGATATGATGATCAATTGTGACTATATAGTGAGCATATCAATAGTGACAAAATCAATTTCCTGATCTATAATTCATATCCAAAGCTGTAAAGGTTCATGTAAGGGCTTGAAGGTGCTCTGATTCAAGAACGGGAAATATCAACACAACGCCACTTTTCCCCTCTGTGTCACACGAACAACAACAACAAAAAACATCACACAGCGAGCGCGCGCACACACACACATAGCTCCAGTATACAAGGGGGAGCGCACATCCATGCACCCCCACCGGTGTTGTAGGGCTAACCGGTTCCCCACAGGCGCGCCACGCTGCGTTAGCGCGGCCTCACCGGGGATAATTACAGCCTGGCGCGGCAGGGCGAGAGTGGCTCCGAGCCAAACACTGCTGCTGCTGCTGCTGCTGCCGAGAGAGAGAGAGAGAGAGAGAGAGAGAGAGAGAGAGATAGATAGAGAGAGAGAGAGAGAGAGAGAGAGAGAGAGAGAGAGATAGAGATAGAGATAGAGATAGAGAGAGAGAGAGAGAGAGAGAGAGAGAGAGAGAGAGAGCAATTATTGGAGCACTGAGAGACACGGACCTATAGATTAAGCCCTAATCAATAGGCTGCTAAATTCATCGATGCAATCAGTGCGCCCGTAAAATAAAATAACCAATGAGATCAATCACACTTGTCTCATTCCGACCTTGGGGATCATAAACGGCTTTTTCCCTCTTTCCAAAACGCGCGGACAGAAACATTTAGTGGCTTCATTTTTTTTTTTTAAAGAGAATAAAGACTAAAACCTTCAAACGAACCTTATCTGAAAGGAAGGAGAAGCGGTGGCGGCTCTCAGCGCAGCACAAGAAAGATCCCCCCTCCTCCTCCTCCCTCCCTCCCTCCCCTCCTCTCTCTCGTCTGTCGGCCTCTGTCGAGTTCCGCTCATAACCTCGCCACCCACCCTCCCAGTTCCCCGCCTCTCCCTGCTTTCCGCTGCTGGCGGGGAGCGCACACACAGAGACACACACACACACACACACAGACACACACACCTCTTTATAGCTCTCTCGCTCTGACACGCACCCACAAGCATGCACAGTCTTGCACGCACACACACACGCGCGCAGATGACACACACACGCACGCGCGCGCAGATGACACACACACACACACACACACACACACACACACACACACACACACACACACACACACACAGGCAGGCAGCGTCAATAAAAGGCCCAGCGCTGTGAGAGGCCGCCGGCACTCCACTCCCCCCTCCTGCCACTGCGATTAGCGGAGGCTGGCTGGCTAGGGAGAGGCGCCCCTCTGTTATCTGGGGCGGTGGCAGCCTGTGTGTGTGTTGTGAGAGAGAGAGAGAGAGAGAGAGAGAGAGAAGAGAGAGAGAGAGAGAGAGGAGAGAGAGAGAGAGAGAGAGAGAGATTAGTTTAACCCTTTCGGGGCCGGATCGCAGCGCTTGAAGCTCCGCTCGCTCCTGCTCTCCGATCAGCTCAGGCAGCTGTAGCTACAGCCGAGCTGATATTAGACACGACGCAGGGAAATATGGACGTTTAACACAAAATTCTGAGGAAAATATAAAAACAAGCAGGGTCATAGAAACCGAGGTCATGTCCTCAGTAATATTTCTGGGAATTTTTGGAGGTTACTAGGCTATGACACACATATTAAACATGCCGGTTTTTAAGGCTGCTTCTGGTGTTTTTGGCCTAAATATTTCTATATTTGGCAAAAAACTAAAGATGGAAGGAATTCAGCAGGTTTATTCTCAGTCTGAATGGCAGCGAAGGGAAGCCTCTCACACAACACACTTAAGCCTAGACCTGGAACGATTAGACTAGATTGATTAGTCGATGGACAGAAAATGAAATGATTACTTGCTGGTTCCAGCTTTTCCTTTCTCTTATATTATAGTTAATTACATGTTGTTCGAGCTTGGATTGTGGGTCAGACCAAAATATTTGACACTGGAATATCAGCTTGGGTTGGGGTTAAGTGTGATTGGCAGTTTTCACTATTTCCTGGCATTGGGCCCAAATAGTCAAAATAATAAATCTAGAAATGATTAATCAGATTAATCAAAAAATAGGAATATATATGATAGCATCATTCGGACCATTGGAGATAAAATATAGGCCTAACTGAACAGTGAAAGTAACAGATGGTGGAACGTTCTTGTTTTATTTTTAAATGCTTAAATTTGGTTGGTGGCTAGTGGGGGGTGGGCTGAATGGAGGGCAATGGTTGAATCTGTCAAAATAAAAGCATTTATTTACAATATTTGTGACATGATGTTCAAAATGTTTCTTCACTGTAAATGGTCTAATTAGTCTCATCTTAGATTCCTATTGGGACATACAATAATGTATAGCATTTGTACATTAAGACATATTAGAAACTCCCAAACACCTGACGGATTTTCTTCTCATTTGCATCTACTGCATATCATAATTAAAATGGCCTTCAAACATATCAGATCACTTGGAAACCACATTAACAGCGATGTATTACACTGTGCCTACTGGTAACATGTTGAGCTTTGAAAATTTGAATTTTGTTTTCATATATTTGTTTGCTGTTTACAATTTCTCACGGTGGTGATCCTGCAACACTGAGAAGTTTTGTTCAGCTCAGCTCAAATGATCACAGATTCAAATTCATTGAGGAATCCCTACAAGCATTGTTTCTGCATAATCCACCTTCCCACCTGAGAATTTGATGTTTAAACATGGATTTTAAGTCACGTCACCATTAATCTGACTTCACATCTATTTGCATCTCTATATTTCTAATTTCAGAAAGTAGATTAAAGTTATTGTGTTCGTTTGTACACTGGCAGGATTAACCTGTTAGGTGGAGCTATAGGTGAAAAATGTACCACTGAGTTGTGTTGTTGTCTTAAACCCTGATTTCATTTCATTTTATTAATTTATTTATTTTACAAAGGATCCCTTTACAATTACCAAAAACTATGTGACAAACAATGAACTTAGGGGTTTTCCAGGTCCCTAGGGGAACAGCGCCCTATCACAGTTGTCTGCCTGGGAATTTTGGGACTTTTTGGGACTTTTGTTGCATGTCAACCCCCTTGATCTTACCTCTTGTTTCCTGTCAATCTCTACCATCATCTGTCAAAGCAAAAGGCAAAATACCAAGAATAACCTCAGAATAGAAGGGAAATGAAAAAAAACTAGTCAACATAACTCAAGGACATATCTGGTGATATTCCGTATCTTTCTTATTGTCACTAAATCCCATGAAAAGACCAATGAGCCATTGTTGTACTGGGTGACATGTTCCTTCACTATGAAGAACACCGGTTGGTTTATTTGGAGTAAACCCAACATTCTTCCCGGTGTCATGAATACTCAGGAGGGCACCAAATGTGTATTAACACACAGCTGAAAATAGTCCCCAACAAATGCAATATGTACTCCGGTTTCAGTAATGTTTGCTAAAAAAAAAAAAAAGTGCCACTGTTTAAAAAAAAAAAAAAAACTTCACTTTTTGCAAACATGAAACTATATATTTGTGTGGGAGCAGGCTTTTAATAACAGTATGAAGAGATGGGCTGAGGGCTGAGTGCTGTAGTATAGGGAAATGGGAAGATACTGAAAGACTGGCTTCGGTCTTTCATGGGATTTGATGACAATAAGAAAACCACAGGTTATGGGTCCAATCTTAAATCTGTGTAAAAATATTAAGGTTTACCTTTGAACATAAAAAAAACATTAGCCTTTGTATTTCAAGTTCTGCAATCGCTGTCATGCCAGTCCTACGTCTGCATGCAGGGATTCACCAAGCCCCCTGATGGCCAGCTAATTGATGGCACAAAGAGGCAATTCCACACATTCTTAATCATAAAGCTCCAGTTCAATACAAACAGCCCAGAGCAAGACTAGATAATTAAAACATCTGATGTAAAGGGCTACGCAACAACTTCGACGCAATTATTTATACTTTCAAGGCATCACCCATGAAGGCTGTAATCGCCCCATTAACCTTCTCCAGCCTTATATTTACTGTAAGATGGGTTTAGGAGGGGTTCTTACCCTCCACCACATCCCCGCCTGTAAATGCTGCCGGGGCTCCAATAAACAGCAGACTATAGGTGGGGGCTGCGCAGAGCAGCGACAAACACCCGTCAGGCCTGCCTCGCTTTCGCTCCGAGGTGACAGAGCTCCGGCTTGTTTTTCAGCGTCTGGGCTGCTGCTGTCGCCTCTCTGCGTCTGTCTTCCTCTCCTCTGTTTCTGTGCGTCACAGCTAGGTCATGGCCGGACTCCAACAATGGCTCCGGTTTCTCGAGCCACACGCACATACACACGCACGCGCGCAAACACACACACACACACACACACACACACACACACACACACACACACACACACACACACACAGGCAGCAGGAGCACACAAACAGAGATCTGACAAATGATAGGGTGGCGAAGCGAGGCGAGGTGAGCTAATAGTAGGCAGTGCGCCTGCCGACATGCCCGTGGGCCGCGGGTGTTAAATTGTATCCAATTACGGCGCATGCGACGATATGAGGGGGGAATAATAATTCTTCTTGCGTGACAGGGAGATTCGCTTATTTTCCGGGCGCTTTATAAGGAAAGGGTGCGGGGCTCGAAATGTTCAAACGTTTGTGGGAGAGCGGCTGGTGTGTGTGTGGGGGGTGCGTGTGTGTGTGTGTGTGCGTGTGTGCGCGCGGAGGAAAAGTCTGGTTTTCTGGAGGACATGGCGCGCATATTTCATTAATCAAAATCCAGTTAACCAGATTTGGAGACACGGCGGGGGCCGGCAGGGTCCGACCAATAATTAATATCCATTATTTGGCCGGCTCAGGTCTAAAAGACGTCTTGACTGACACACACACGCGCACGCGCAAACACACACACACACACACACACACACACATAAACGGACACACACTTCACAGGAGGCTGGGCAGACGCATGAAGGAATGAGGGATAGCATCAATGTGAAAATGAAATAAACACGCCCAGCCTGAGCTTTGTTATGAAATGTCTCTCCTGCTCATTTATTTGATGGAGTGCACAGTCAAGTAAAACGAGCAACAGTGCCAAAAGAGGGGTAGGGGCACAGTGCAAGTGGGTGAGTATCTCTGTGTGTGTGTGTGTGTGTGTGTGTGTAATTCAGTGGTGGGCCTCTGTGAACTGCAAACTAAAGTTGCACTCTGGTGTCATTGACGCCCAGCAGAAAAGTTCAACAACTCAAGGGTAAAAAGGGTCAAGTGTCAGTTCATTAGTTCAACTTGTCAGAGAGGCAGCTGACAGCTGGCAGTGTGCACCGACAGTGACGAAACCACCTACATATGGGAAAAACCAAATGGGCCTTGGTTGAATATAAAGTGACTCTATTATCCTGCCAATCACACCTCAGCTCTGTGCCCTCAGCATCACTGACACAAGCCATGAGATGATGAACCATCAAGAGCTGCTGCTATGCCGTAGGTGCCTTGTGTGTCATCGTTTCAAGTCTGTTTTGACAGGCACCTTAGAAAGATGCACGTGAGTCTTTGTGTCTTGTGTGTATTTGTGGGTGTTTGTTTGACTAATAACATGTTTAGTTTTTTTTTATCTGTTCATAAGGCTGTGGATCGACTCAGTCTCTGCTCGACTGTCACGAGCAGCGGGTTTGGACCAAGAGGAGCATTTTTCTTCACATTCCAGTCCAAGGCACGTACAAAAATAGAGTGTACAATCAAATATATACATCATATTGATCTGTTATAAATACAGTATAATAAACAAGTTTAGTATTTCATAAAAAATGTAAAACAACCTTTCAAAAGGAATACTCGTGCGAAAGTTGCAACAATAGTAATACAAAGAGCAAAACGGAAACCAAATACTGTCTGAGGAAGGAGAGACTCCTCGCAAGCAACACCGGTGCTTAGGGACTCAGTTGTCTTACCAAGTCATCTTCACTGTTTTTCAAACCCCACCTTTCTATATTTCTATTGTACCCCACTTCCCACCTATCGGCAGGAAAATTGTTCAGAACTGGCCTGGGATCAATCTGAGTGTAGTCGTAGATGCTTTCATGTCTGACACATGGGGTGCTTTTGAAACTGGTTCTTTTCACCTCATCTCCTGCAGAGAAGTGAAAAGGTAATTGCTGCGAATGCTAAACTAACACCTTGTTATGATTGCCTTTCAGCAGTCCTTTATGTTTTATTTCTTTCTTTCATTTTTTTTGTGGTACGCCAAAACGTTGCAGAATGCAGGAGTCAGGGTGCTGGTGTAGATTGGGGAAATTGTTTTAAAACCTTCGGGATGCAGCCGATGCCTTTAACATTAGGAGGATCTTTAGAACCACTCCTTTCTTGCTCCTCTCTGATGATAGTATTGCAGGGAGCTACTGCTCTGTACAGTGTGTGTGTGTGTGTGTGTCTGGGTGTGTGTGTGTGTGTGTGTCTTTAGGATATTAAATAGTAAAGGATGGGGATTAATAATGGAACCTGACAGCTCATCTCCGGCTTCTATCTGCCTGACTGTCCCCCCAATCTTCTCTTCCATTCCCTCCCTACCTCTTTTTTCTCCCTCTCAGTTTCTAATCCGCTGCGTTTCTCTCTGGCTGTGACCCTCCTTCATGTTCTTTCCCTCCAGCTCTTTTGTCTCCCTCTCTCTCTTTCCCTCTGTCGCGCTCTCTCTCAGGGCCCTCGGTCTTTCAGGGTCATGTCAGGGGAGTAGAAGAGCACGTTGGTGTCATCGTCGTCGTCATCGCTGAGGTTGACCAGGTCAGCTTGTGTGTAGCGCACAGCCCCGGGGTGGTACTCTCCGATCCGAGTCCTGTCACACAGCCGCGACTGCAGAGCCAGCTAGAAAACAGACACGCACATAGTTTGGAATTAACACACACAATTTGTGCTGGTGTAAAGAGTGTGTTTGCACTGAGGTGGCTAAATCTGAAAAATGCTTCTTCTTCTTCTTCTCTCCGTTCTGACCACCCATCCACACTAAGCTGGTTTTAACGTCCCTCCAGATGATAAATCTGAAAACGCTGGCCAAGTGTTTCACCTCCTGTTCACACATCCAGCCTCAAACACAAGAGGCATGACAGGCTGCTATTCACTGTGACCTAAACCTCCAAATAACATCCTGTGCCCAAGCCGAGGGCTCCAGCCAATAAATAAATAAATAAAATAAAATGGAGGGTCATCTGACAAGAAAAGTTGAAACTGGCTCAACTTTTGACAGATTACTTTGAGGCCTGAAAGCTATATTTCTACTGTTTACATCACCATCATTGTGATGTAAGATATAAGAATCGCTTGATAACTTCCTAGAGTTGTACAATAGCATTAGCATTATAAACCGTTCAGTGCTTTGTCATCGGATAAGTTTACAAACCCATGAGATTAAGCATTTAAGATAAATGATGACTTTCTGTCGCTTTTAAACTTCTCTGATCATTCATTTCAAATCCTAATACGACCAATCACACAACACAGGTGTTGCCATCTGGTTGTATTAATCTTGATGTTGTCCGACAAGCTCGTGACGTTTCAGTGTAACATTTGTGGCCCACGTTAAAATCATTACTTAATGCTTGTTCAGTTTGTCTGCCAAGAGGAACAGAAATGAAATGTGTAAATGAGAACAACTGTATAGTGAATTCAATTGTTTTAAAACACAATGAAGGTGATCACAGAGAGCAATGGGAGGCCGAGGATTTTCAATCTAAGCAGCTGAAACTCAGCGGAGTAACTGCGTTGTCGTAGTCTAAGATTGCAGTGATACTGAGAGATACGAGATTGGGAGCAGCTTTTTCCTGCATGCACACGCGCGTACACACAGTAGAAGAAGTGAGAGGTGAGCTCATTGCAGAGCCACAGGCGGTTCAGCTGTATGGCTAGAATGCAGATCAATATCAGTGGAGGAGAGAGAGAGAGAGCGAGAAAGGGGGGAGGAGGAGGGGGAGGCAAGAGGGAGCGCACACAGGTGGGAGGGAGATGCTACACAAAGGAGAGCAGCAGAAATAATGTAAGAGAGATAAATGCCGGAGATGCTGTAGCAGGTTATAGGGAACAGAGGCAGGGGAAGAGACACGCATACGGCGCAGAGATAGAGATAAGAGAGAAAAAACAAGAACGGAGGACTAGATAAAGCAAGATATACACAGCAGCATGTTAACATGCACACAGAAACCACGATCGTGAAATCAGGTTATGCAGGTAATTAGACGACACGTTTAGTGACATGGTTATTGTGAAATCCTTGTATACATGCAGCAAGTTTGTAATCACAACAGGCTACTTAGTTTTGGTTTTGGTTGCACTAGCGCAGACCGCTGAAGTCTCCTGGTAGCTTCTGCTGAACTACAGAAAACAGGAAGTGGTCGGAACCTTTGGGAATCTCATGATTTGGTTCGATCCTCTTTCTCAGTGTCACAATTCGATTCTCAATTCAATAAATACAAAAGGGCACTATTTTTAAAGCACTGTGCGACAGACCATTGTATTAGACGATTCACTCGTATGTCGTCCGCTGGATTGTAGGAAACATAACTGAGCAAACTGGTCTTAAAGAATGTCACTGTTTTCTAGAAACAGAAGTTGGTTTATGTGCTTTAAAGTAGGAAAGCGCCGCTGTGCTCTTAACAGCTAACACCAGCAGTGAACACCCTCTCTGCTGCAGTGTTAGTGCCAGGGAAACCTATCCTTATCTACAACGCTGTGCAGGCACAGAAGCCTGATTATCAGTCTGAATTGCTATTTTGTTTCCCTTCATTCATTCAGCCTGACAACGAGCCAGTTTCTTGCTGGGTGTTAGGGATCTTTTGTTATGTGCTAACCAATCAGTAGCAAGTGACGTATCCATCCCGCCACTGCCATTTCCAGGCGACATGGGAACTGTATTAGCACTCGCTAAGAGCGGTTAACCTGATGTTTCACACAACAAAAATTGATGGGGATTTAAGGCACTTCAGTAGATTGACTTACAACAACATGTGCAGCTGCATCAACCTCATCATCACTTGACACCATTTTTCTGTTAAAATTTTTCATGACTGTAGCTGTGTAGGAGGATGACGTCCTGAATTTTTTAAATCCCGTCTAGAAAGCTCTGATTGGTCGGTTGAGGGGAAACAGCCTTTAAGGAGCACAACACCTATTTGAACCGCTGAACATATACGAGCTGTGGGCGGTGATTCAGAGGTCTGAAAGACGGGTACAGGTCTTTTTGAAATGAAATAGACTATATCAAGTTAATCTCCATAAATTAGACCAAGGGTTTTCAAGGTCTGACACTCTGGGCCCCCCCTCAGAACAAAATTGAGAAAACTCCCCCCGCCCTCAGTGAGTTATGCTGTGGGCTAAAACTTGACCGCCTTTTTTTAAAGGCCTCAATTATACTCCCTTGCGTACTTCGCATGGACAGCTGCGGACATTACGGTAGGACACGTAGTTGTTGTTTTTTTTAATAATTTTTTCCAGTCTGCTTGGCGGAGCACATGCGCAGTTGGTGCCCTTATAGGAAGTCTACACATCCATGTGGATGTCCTGGTACATACACACAGAGCCTTGTCTACTTGTCGATGCAAAAACTACAACACTAGCATAACCCTGTATTATTTTACATTTTGGCAAACTGGCATCAACAGCAGTATGAGTTTGCAACGTGCCTATTGATGTGCAACCAACTATCACTGGATCACTATGATACTGAAGAAAACTTGATGAATCTCAGGCAAGTTCTGGAGCTGTAAGAAGCATCTTTTTTTTTTTTTTTTTATTTCTAAGTGAATTAATGGATGTTTACACATGATGGACACTGGATAATGTTATTCTCGGAAAGTGTAAGTAACAATGAACCAAAAAAATGTGTGTATCACATCTGTGTGTCCAGTCTCGACTGTGATATGACTCCAAGAAGAAGGCGTTTCTTAATTGCCTCCATGAGCTGTGTGTCACATCCACTGCCGCTGTGACACGCAGTGAATACTGACCATGTTGGAGAGTGGGCCGAATCAGTGGCATGCACCTGTCCTTTTCACAACAGGTAGCCTCATGTCTCTCCGTCCACGCCTCCCTTTCAGTTCCCTTCAGGGGGACTCGCTTCACAGTTTGAAAACCTGTGGACCAGACTATACTAAGTATAAGTGTTGCAGTGTGTGTTGGCTGGCTGACTTGTAGTTGCTATCATCTTGCAAAACTAGTTATTAAGTTATTAAATCAAAATTCTTGCCCTCCTTGAAGATGCCCTCATGGTAAGCTTCCACTGTCTTCATTATATCGAAGAGAAGAGAAACCACAGCCTTATTAATAAGCTACAAAAATCAATGCTTGGAATCTGTGAATAGATTCAGAATAGTAGAAGATAAGGATCCTGATTCTTACGTAAACCAATTTTTCTGCCGATCATAGGAATATTGACTGTGGATTTTGTGCCCTATTGCTTTCATTGTAGTCAAGTTAGGAGTGAATCTGTTCAAGTCCAGTCCGGAGAGAAATGATTAAAGTCACCAACAACTCTTTTACTGTATATATGGCATGTGCGTAGTGTATTAAAAGCCCTCTAAAAGCCCCACAGGTAAAGAGCAGCTTAGACGAAGCAAGAGAGGGGCGGTGAGCGAGCCAGAGGGGGCAGGTTTGGAAGGAGGGGCGCAGGGGTTGCCTGGTAGGAAAGCACAGATTCGTCGCGTTGAGAGATGAATGTTTTGATGCTGTTACAAACCCCCCACCCCCCTTCTCTCCCTTACCCCTCCTCTCCCCGGCCAATCTCACACCTGATGTGTGGGGGCTGCTGGGAGTCGCATGCCAAGATGAATAACAACCGGCTGTTAGTCACGATAGAACCTGACCACACATGCCGCCTGTGTCTCCCCCTCTCCTTCTCCCTGTCGTCTTCTTTCTCACCTTCTGTCTCGCTCTCTCTGACACACACAAACAGCATTTTCTGTGTGATTTACGAACACATTGAGATTCCATTTCACTCCTCTGTCTCTCTCTCCCCACTCACCACAGTGCAACATTGACATTTGGGTTGAAGGTCATACCACACATTCCATTCTTCCACATTGTGCTCATGACCCGTTATCAGCGTGGTTGGTGATACTGAGTAGGTGACAATGTGTGTGTGTGTGTGTGTGTGTGTGTGTGTGTGTGTGTGTACACGTGAACTAAGACCACAGAGAATTTTTTTTTTTTTTTTTCCCATTGTGGTTCAATATTATGTCCGGCTCATATCCGCAGATACTGTCAATGTTTGTAGATTGAGACAAATCTGTGGAGAACTGTATTGATTGTGGTGTTTATTGAAATGCAACCAATGTGGTTTGTGGTTCAGATCACAAAAACATCATCCTTCTTGTAATCTTGTCTTCATTACATTTCCCTAAAAGCTCAATTTGAGAAAGAGATAAAAAAAATGAAGTAAATGAAGTCAGCAATTTGTAATTTTACTCTTTAAATAAGGGGGTTTTTGGTACTAGACCCAACAATTATTCCAGGCATAGGTGATGTGTGAAGACCCGAGACAGATGGTACAAGTCAATCTGGAGAGTGGTGTAATTACATATTCTGAAGCAATTATTTCGTACTAGGAAGAAGCTCAACACATGGAGGTAGAATAAGATTGAGGATTAGCACATCAGTTAACTAAAACTGAAAAGAAGTAGTAGTGTTGCTTCAATTCAGCATTCTTACACAGAGATTATGAGATACAGATACAGAAGAAATAATATTAGGGACTACAAGTAAGAAATGAACACAAATAAATAGATTGACCGACGGTCCCAAACTCAAACATATTCAGTTCACTCTCACTGAAAACTTAGAAAAACTACCAAAATCCTCAGGTGATTTTTCACATTTTTGCTTGAAAAATGGCTTAAATTATTAATTATCAAGCTTGATGCCAACACATTTCCTGTCAATCAACTACTTGTTTAAGCCGAAATAGCTCTTACCTCTTACTGCCAGTACTACACACGCCCTGTTTACACCAGACACATCTCAGCCATCTTTTTCAGTCATCCATCTAATGCGCATCTGTTGAACAGATATGCTTTAGTTTTAACGGATGAAGCTGTCTGCACTGGCTGTGCAACGGTCCTAATCCACGTTTTATGCACTTAAATACAAATTAAGTGTTTTCAGGCTCCAAATCTATTTTCCTCCCTTTAATGTGTTGACTGTATTGTTTGTGTGTTGGGCTTGGAACACTGTCAAAATGTGTCAGAAGGCACAGCAGAGCTATGGCACTTTGTGTAGATACTGACTGAGGGCTCCTGCCGCTGCACTGCTAACATGTTGCTTATGCTACAAAGGCAGGAGGTGCATTTCCATCCTCCTGTTTTTATGCGCATTTTCAATTTGCGCATAAAACCCCTGGGAGGAAATGTCAGAAATTCCCCCCAAAATTGAAATATCGCAAAAAAAAAAAAAAAAGTTTTCACGCTTCGCTCAGGTGGAAAAGTTGGTTTATAAAAAAAACAAAAACAAACAGAAGTGCAACGGAAACTGGTTTAGTGAATTAATGATGACATATATGAAGCCTATGACTTAAAGAAGTTCACTGAACAAAAATGGCATATTGCCACATTGTTTTTCGTTTGTTTGACTGGCGCTCTTACAGTAATGTCATCTTGTTGTGCCCTCTTCTTCTGCATTCGTTTAATGGGACACGACTGGAGAATTAGCGCCACCACCGGCTTAGAGAGAGTGGGGAAGGAGGGGTTCAGTGAATCAATGCGCTGCGCACAGCTCTACAAAGGGATATGGTTTTAGCGATTTCATATAGGAAATTATTTTTAGTTCATTATGAAACTGCGGCGGGACTAATTCGACTGTGGCAGACGACGTCAGTGAGTTGGTGGTCCTTCAATGCGGCCCAGGAAACATTTGCTTTCACACTGGTAAACGCCTGGTCTGAGTGACTGGATCTCAAACGCATCTTCAATGCGTGTTGGGTGCATTTTCTTTTTCAGATTTTCTGAAAATTTCTGTAAACTCTTAACAGACTAGCTCTGTTTTATTTCTTCATCTGACTTCCTATTGTTACTAATCCTGTTTTGAGCTGGAAATCAAACCGACTGAAATGTGTCCAGTATATAAATAAGTATATGTTTGAAAAGTTTGGACTATTTTACTAAATAAACAAATAAAGAGGTGTAAACACACAGTTTTTAAAGAAATGATGATGAAATCTTCTATATTGATCCATTTATGACCTGTGCTGTGATTTTCGGAACTAATATTAAGTAATTACACTTATATCAGCTGAGAGCATCACAAGGTCGTTAATAAACCTCAATGACTCAACGATTACTTCACCAGGAACTGAGATTGGTGGCTTTTCAAAATTCAGTTTCTGCATCGTCACACACAACCTTTTCACTACACGACTGTGTTGTCTGTCTATCTGCTCTTATAAGTGAATCTTTTTCATTTTAACTGAGGAAATCTGGTTCTACCATTTCTATGAATATGGTGTATGAGTTTGGTCAGAGACATGATGTTGAAATTGTAATTCCTTGATAATGATAAAGATGGTTAATTCAGATTAAGTGGACTGCACACAAAAGAGTTGGCAATAAGCCCACTAAGAAATGATCCACCAAGGACACATGGATGATTCTTTGATTTTGTCTAAACATGGAGTGGTTAAGTCTCCCAAGGCGCCAATCTCCCCCAATACTTGCATTACTTTCTAACCTGATTTGACAGACCTAATTTAGAGAGTCTTATGGAACCTAAAACACTGAGTGTCCAATATTAGTAGTGTTAGTATGCTGGAGTTATTTCACAGAAAAGCTTTGCATAAGTCCTTGTAAGACATTTGTCTCTAAATATGCTTCTACTTTAGCTGACAACTGACATCCTCCCTCACACAAGCATAGCCACAATTGAAAATATTCTACTATATTTCAAGCATGCAGGAACTGAACACACACACACACACACGCACACACACACGCACGCATGCACACAAACAAAAATCATTCAGTCATAAGCCTTTCACCCACAGAATTCTGGGATAGGCTTCAGCCACCTGTGACCCTGAAAGGAGTAAACAACAGTACGTAGCAGAGGACAGATGGAGAGATGGAATTCAGAGGTTTACAAAAGCCTTTTCAGACGAAGAAACTGTTACAGTGCTGGCTGTATCTGTTTGTTAAAGTGCTGGGTTTTTTTCAGCAGTGCTACAAAGCTTTGGGGATGGCAGTGGTGGTCGGTCAGTTTACTACTTGGATCCATACAGAAACATCTCAACAACTACTGCCTTGATTGATTGATTGCCTTGAAACTCTATGACGTCCATGTCCTCAGAATATGGATCCCCCCTGTGTTTTGGAGCAGACATTGGCGTCCACCTCAGGATGAAGTGTAGCAACTTTGGTGAACCCCTGACTTTTTCAAACAGCGCTACCATCACATCAAAATTTTAACTGCTTCAATATTTTGATTAATGAGGAAATACTTGCAAAACTGTTGACATTCCCATCATCCTCAGCTGTACTCTGGGTTTAGTGCTAAGTAGTAAATGTTAACATGCTAAGGTCCATTTTATACTAGAAAAAAAGTATGATAATTATATGTATTATTAACATGTCTGAATGGGGCTATAGATATACATGTCTGTATTCACTGTACCTGCATGCCAGTAGGGCTCAGTAGGCTCCACCAATCCCTATCCAGGCCAAAGACAAACGCATTGGCCAAGCCATGGAGTGGTGCCGACAGGACGTGCAACAGGGTGAGGGAGAAGGATGGATCCTGTGGGTAGAAGGCATTATGGAGCCTGGTGGGAGGGAGGGAGAGAGAGAGAGAGACAAAGAGAGAGAGAGGCAGAAGTGTTGAGTTCATCCATAAAAAAAAAAAAATGTAAATAAAGAGACAACTTGCAAGAGAGCGTCAGAGGGGAGGATGGAGTAATTGAAGGAGAAGTCAGAGGGAGAAGAGAGATGGCAACAGACAGAGAGAGGGATTGATGGACAGAGCAACAGAAAGAGAGGGAGAGGACAAGTGAGTGACAGAGTGAGGGACAGGGTGAGAACGAGAGGTAATGAGAGCAAGCGGCGGAGGCAGGAAAAGAGAGGGAGAGAGAGAGGAAAAGGGGAGGGTGAAAGAGCGAGAGAGCTTTATATCAGCGTTTAAGAGCCCATTAGGCAGCGTGAGACGGCTGGGCTGACACATTCTTGGCTGCCGCTTCGACAGCACGCAGCACTTTACAAGGACAGGGAGAAGTGTAGCGCTCAACTCCCTTCCTCTCCTTCTCTCCCCTTTCTCTCATCTCAGTTTCCCGCTTCTCCTGACCACAATTTCACCGACCCATCTTCCTCCTCCTTTTTCATTCCGTGCACGTTCCCTACACATCCCCCTTCCCCAATATCTCTCCCATTTCTTTGCATTGGGTTTCATCTGTCTGGATATCTCATTTTCATCTTGACTCATGAGGGTGATCTTCTCTTCTTTTCAATTCTCCCCTCCATGTGCCTATCTCTCTGGGAGCCTGGGGCATGACTAGGAGGAGAACCTGATATTGTGTGGTGTGGCTGCGAACTAATGGCTGCCTCGGAGAATGATGCTGCTCAGCCATTAACCCTGGATTAACCCTGTATTAGTGCTGCTCGCCGGGTTAGCCCGCCGCTAATGTCTTTTATTGATCTATTAGCGAGAGAATCAAACCGCGCACTGCTCACAGCATTGTTCGCATGTGCGGTGTTCCTGGGTTGGGTGTTCAGAGTAAACTAAGTGGCCACAGTGGTTGACCTCAGGGTCTGGAGAGTCATCCTCAACCTACTTGTGCCCCGCAGGGAAGGAAAAAAAAAACAAAATCAGCCATTTGGGGGGAAAAAAAACCCCACTGTTGTGTTGTGGTTACAAGGAGTTACGTGAGACACTACAGTCACTCAATCTCCGTTCGACTGTCAGGGGCTGAAACCTGTCTCCAGTTATTTGAAAGGATAATGATTTTGGTGAAATCTTCAGTAACAGCACTGCTCCAGTCTCCTCCTTAATCGCTTTACAACAGTGTTGCCAATATTATGATCACTGGATGAGCACCACGCGTGCCCCTGAAAAAACAAGCGTAAATGTTGAAAAAGGTAGCTAAAGATATAGTTTCATTACTTTTTTTTTTTGAAGTCCAAGTTTTTCTAAAACAAGGGAAAAGCAGTTTGGAGTACATAGTGTATTTGATGGGAACTATTTTCATCTGCGGATCTTAGGTATCTTAGGTTTGCTACTATTAATGGCACAAGGATAATGTGGGATTGACTCAAAAGAAACTACGGTGCCAGTGTTTGTCATACTGAAGGAACATTTCCCCCCGACTGTGTGGGATCATATAGATGTTTTGCAAAGCTTTTGGACAACAAATGAAGCTTTAGCTACGCTGGCAACTTCTATGTTTGGAGTCATTCAGTGTCAGTCATTCAGGAGGTTTTTGGTGGGAGCCGAATTATCTGCAGAGGTCTCTTCCTCTTCAAGTCAAACAGACCATGTGATTACAACTGGTAAAAACACTGAATAAAGCAGTTTCACACTAAAAGTCTGTGTTTTGCTGACGCTGATTGCTGTTAACCTTTTGTTTCTGATTGCTTCTCTGATAATTTATGATCCAGATGTTCAGGAGGTTTTTACCGGCAGCCGAATTATCCACAGAGGTGTCCTCCTCTCCATAACCAACGGACGAGGGGATTAAAACAGGGTAGAAACGAAGAACAAAGCAGTTTCACATTAAAATCCAGTGATTCAACGACACTGTTCGGACACAGGACGTCTTGTAGGGGCTGGGAGCTGAGCTGCCAAACATTTGCCTGGCTTTCTTCTCTGATAAGTTAAGATCCAGATGTCCTATGACTAAAATCCTTTGCTTTCAACATATTTATCCAAACAAAATCTAAGAAAAGAAAAGCACCTGTGTACCAACATCGTGTCTGTGACTCAAACTAAGTTGAATTATGAGAAATTTGGGCTAAATTGAAGAAAAACTGCCAATCATTTGAGCATTGCTGTTGGTGTTTTTGGGCGTAGTCATACAAAAGGATAGCAATTCATTTTGATGATTTATTTAATGCTATTATTTAGAGAGAGGCGTCACCAAAAATCACATTATGATTATCTGTCGCATTTTATTTTATAACAATGTATCTTTTAAATAGATCTGTGATCAATATTTTCTTTGTAGAGGACTTCTTTTTTTTTTTTTTAAACTTCTTTTTGTAGTGAACAATAACAATAACTGGCTCTGTTTCCCAACTCTTGCAACTATGAAAGGAAAAAAATATTATAAAAAAGATTTACATAACACATTTATGGCTTCTATTCTGTTCGCAGCACATTTTTATTTACATGGTGTCTTTAGCAAACATTTGTGCAATAGGCCAGTGTCCATTGTGGGTTTTGTGTTTTAGCCCTTTCTTGTCTATGCGCTCATTATATTGTAAGGAATGGTAATGTTTCAGGTGATGGAACAAATGGCTTGTTTCCTCTTGAAGCAGCAGCGGCTTTCCGACAGCGTCTACGTTAGGCTTTGTCTTAGCCTGCATCGTGTTTACTGGAGCCAAAGTGTGCCCGCGTGACCAATTCAGCACCAGCTCTTCCTCATCTGCACCTGTGCGTCCAAATGTAATTTCTCCAACATTTAAGCCATTTTCTCCAACAGAATGAGACTACCGGGTGCTCATAGTTGATTAAGTAATTAAAACTGTGAGGTGGAACGATGTCGACTTGACTTCCTCTGTTATGAATGAACCCGCACAAAGGTAACAAGAATCTGCTGACTCTTTATATGTAGGGGTTAGAAGTGATTGGTTATTGTGCTTTCAGACGGATTAAGGAAGTAGACCACACATGACAGAATGACAGAAGGAATTAATTGATCAAATATACTGACATGACTTTGGATGGAAATGTTTAGTTCCTTCTGTAAATGTCAAAAATTCAGCACCTTTAAATTACATGTTAGAGGCGCTTTAACTTTATTTAACTAAGCAAGTACAGAAATTAGCTGTTTTTTTCCTTTTTCTTCCCTTTAAACCCCAGTGAGAACTACAGCTGAACAGCACAGAAGATGATTATGGAGATTCGTCCACAAATCTGGTTATAATCCTCTTTTATCCTCTTTTGCAACGTGAGGTTGCAAGGTTTATTTGCCATTAATCTCTTTCCATTTACCTTCCAACAACCCTTTGAAAAGTTGTGACAGGAAGAAAACCACAAGTTGGGTTGGCCAAGGATTGAAGGCAAACCTGTAATGAGAACCTACCTGCTGTAAGTCAATCTGAGTAAGGGTGTCAACTAAATGCCCGAACGCTGCTTAAAATAAAGCCAACAGTGCAGCTAGTGGAGTGTCCTGGCGCTTGTCGGAGTAACGACCATTTCAGAGTGGCGCTGCCTGTTTTCTGGGTTAGCCTACCGCTGTATCTCCAAGGACCAGACCAGCTGCTGCTCACATTCATTTCACTTCCCATTAAAGGTGAAATAAATCAGGACTCCCCACACAACCTCCTTAGAGATGCAGGAAACACACACACACACACACACACATACATGCACACAGAGAAAGTCGGACACATGCAGACGTACATAAACACACAGCTCACCTGTACATGTGCATAGAGGTG
The DNA here is from genome assembly GCF_021018895.1 of Seriola aureovittata. Taxonomy (NCBI): domain Eukaryota; kingdom Metazoa; phylum Chordata; class Actinopteri; order Carangiformes; family Carangidae; genus Seriola; species Seriola aureovittata. The sequence goes on along the minus strand of NC_079374.1, from coordinate 9,229,853 downwards.
TGTACATAAAGTATAACCTAGGTCATATGCATTGAGGATGTCAGGTGGAGAGGAAATGCAGTGGATGTGTGTGTTTGTGTGTGCGTCTGCCTACGTGTGTGTGTTTCTCTGACAGCGCAGCGGTGAGAGTGAGTGGGTCTGTGTGAAGGGGGGCTATTTCTGGCGTCTCATTTTTTTTTTTCCCTGCTGCTGCAAAGAAACGCGATCGGCGTCCGGGAAACGAGAGCTGGCAGCAAGCAATCATCTGCCTGCCACACATACACACACGCGCGCGTGCACACGCACTCGCACTCTCACACACACACACACACACACACACACACACACACACACACACACACACACACACACACACACACACACACACACACACACACACACACACACACACACACACACACACAGCACCTCACAGCGCTGAGCAACACGCGCCATGGCAACGGAACAGCCGCAATTAGAGGCGAAGAGCCTTTCCCCTCCATCGAGGGAGAGACGGAGAGCGAAATGAAAGGAAGAAAGAAAGAGCAGGCAAGAGAGAGAGAAAGAGAGACAGGAAGGTGGGGGGGCCGGGCTGAGACGAGTGTCAGAGAAACAGCACTGCACAGGAAGGAGAGAGGGAGAGTGGAAGAGGAAAGGAGCACACGATAAAGAGGTGAGAATGTGCAAGAGTGAGGCTGTGAAGGGGAACGAGGGCCGAGAGCAGTGGAGGAGGAGGAGGAGGAGGAGGAGGAGAGGAGGAGGAGGAGAGGAGGAGGAGAGAGGAGGGGAAAGGGCTGAAGGAGTGAGGCTGAATGGAAAAGACTAAAAAGCAGAGGAGGCGGCAAGTGAGGAAGAGAAGCAGAGGGAGGAGAGATATCCAAAAAGACAGACAGCAAGACATGAGCGAGACAAACAAAAGAGATTACGTGCGAGAGAAACCAAGATAAGACGAAGGGGGGGGGGGGTTAGATAGAGAGAAAAGAGAGAGAGATGGAGAGACGTGTGGTGGAGGAGGTGGAGGTGGGGTGGAGGGAGGGAGGGAGGGAGGGGGTGCGGGCTGTTTCTCCTGTGTGAGCCGGGCTAATGAAAGATGAATGAGGGAGGCAGTGGTGGGAAGGAGAGTGTGGCTGCGGGCGATGCCTGGCTGAGCTGCTGTATGTGTATGTGTGTGTGTGTGTGTGTGTGTTTGTCGGGGGTTTGTGTGTGCGGCGTAGTCAAGCGAGTCTCACAGTTGACTGACTGGTGTTGGACAACAGAGATGATATTGTGTACACTGTATGACTCAGGAGCAAATGGTCAACAACAATAAAAACACACCCACGCTCAGACACACACAGACGCAGACATACGTAGCTTTAAGTCTAAATCTGCTCCCACCTGTAAGCACACAGTCAATCATTAGCAGTCGCGCAGTGTCTCTGAGCCTTGTTCACTTATTCAGACCTTCCATCTTTCCTGCTGTCAGTCACTCTTTGAACCCGTCTCTCCCTCACCCTCAGCCCTGCAAAATCCCTCATCCACTGGCCCCTCCCCATCCCTTCCAATATCTCACCCTGCCAGTCTATACCACTTTCCAGCCATCAACTCCCCTTCCCGCCTCCATCAGAGTTCACCTTTTTGCCTGCCTCTAATTGTTGTGCCGCACATCCTGAAAGCTGCGGTTGAAAAACACTGTAACAGCTCGAAGGAGAACTCCTTCCTGAGAGTAGAGGGCGGCCAGACAGAGAAGTCATCCTGACCCCGATCACACTTCCTCCTCTCTCTGACTGCCTGACTTTTTCTTTTTTTTTCATGTTCCCCTCCAGACGAATCACACGCTTCAAAGTGCCAAAACAAGGCCCTGGTGCTGCCCGCTGTGCTGTTGCTGACAGCAAATCTGAACTTTTTTCTGACTGAAAGGGATAATTTTGCCAAAACAAGCCTAATCCCTCGGCTCTGTGTATGGACAGTTTGTGATTCACAAGTTTTTCCAACTCCCTCAAATGTTTCGCTGCAGTCAAAATGTGTCAAGACATGGGCAAGTTATTGAAGCTAAGGAGACGCTGTGATATTAACCTTCAATTCTGAGAATACATTATAGGTGGGACAAAATCACTGCAACTGTGGTGCAGTACAGGGGGATTTATATACTGTCTTGAATTTTAAAAAACTATGACATTCTGCGGTGAAACTCACTGTGTAACTATAGTTTTCAGAAAGTTTTAAGGTTTATCAAGGCAATTTGAATGCATCTGAAATTAAATGAAGGTCCAATTAGAGAAATGACAAATGAGAAAGGTCAGTTTGCACAAACACACACCAGGAAAAAAAAGTAACTGTAAACTGCCACAGTTCATTAAAGTTTAAATATGCTTCTTGATGCTTTGGTACACGATTACCTTCAATTGAATTTTAACAAAGTGGAACCCACGTATTCAACCCAAATCCTATCAACAAAGATGTGGATAACAAATTTGTGTAAGAACTTAATCTCAATGTCTGGCCTTTCACTCACGAGGAAATCTGACCTGTGGATCGACTGGTTCAATAGATTCTGTTGGGTGCTCACTCGTCTACTCAACACGTGTGGTGGCCTTTAAGGACAGAGGACAGGCCTTTCATTGTTCAGTGACAGCATGTGATCAGCCACTCTAATGCGCATAAAGCTGCAGGACTATGGTGTATTCTATGGATATGTGAGCGTTCGTTCCACTGGGTATATCTGTATCTAAATAAACCATGATTTGCATTCTGCATGAGTGTCTATGTGCACTACAATTGAAAACTGGAATGTACTCTGCTTCGATCATGGTGTCAAAATGGGGATAACTGTCACAGCTAAGGGGATGACTCCTCTTACACCCACACCCACACACACACATACACACACACACTAGAGTTAGTTAGTTCCAATTCCGATGCTAGTATCGGAAAGACCTCCGATATTGCTATAATACTGGATCGGGAATCGGCGGAGTCTACACACCGATCCGATACTATGTAATTTGCTGATAAACTTTATATTTTTTTTACACACAAATAAAACAAGTTTTTCTAGAAAATAAGTCTCAGCGTATGACAGCTTGCGGCAGAAGGCTACAACAGAAAAAAAAAAAAGATTTTATGGCATCCCCTGTATTTGTTCATGTTTTACAAAGGGTTTAACCTGAATCACTGTTATTTTTTGACGCACTGGTATTGGATCAATACTCGCATCGACCGATACACAAGTTCAGGTACCGCAATTGGTATTGGTAAGGAAAAAATGGAATCGGAAAATCTCTAACACACACACACACACACGCGCATTTCTTGTCAACCCGCTGTGCCAGCATTTAACCATATATTTCTGGAATCAGGCTGAAACACACAAACAGGCAGGCATGTTGGTCTGAAACAAACCACACACACACACACATATATATAAACATGTGAGCGCATGCCGACACACACCTGCATGGGTGCATGCACACACACAAACACACACACACACACACACACACACACACACACACACACACACACACACACACACACTAACAGACAAAGAGGGACACACAAACCCTGGGGACTGAAGCGGCTAACGTTCACCAACAGAATAAAACCCAAACAAAGAGACATCCTGTTTCCTGGAACACAACACCACTCAGCCCTCTGTGCTAGGAGCAGCCAGTAAACACAGCGACACACACACACACGCACAAAATCTGTTAATTGTACATCGGCGCGCATGTGTTTCCCTGCGTCTGATTCATGTGCTGGTGTGCCTGTGTGTCCAGCGACAATGCCACTGGCTGTGCCTTTGAGTGTTCGTGCACGCGAGTTTATCCCTATGAGTGGCTATGGCTAGAAATGTGTGCGCGCGTGTGTGTGTATGTGTAAGAGAGAGAGAGAGAGAGCGAGAGAGAGAGAGAGAGAGGAGGGAGGGAGGGAGAGCAGATGATAGAGTAGGCTTTAGCGATTCCCTGGAGTGTGAGGCAGCGTTTACGGTACTCTCAGAGCAGCCAGAGTGATGAATATTTAAAGACGTGCCTGAAAGAGCAAAGGGAGGGGGAACAGGGTGTGTATGTGTGTGCGTGTGTGTGTGTGTGTTTGTTTTTGCACACGCCTGTGAATGTGTGCACGTGCCCAAGTGTCTGTGAGGGAGGTTATCTAGAATCTCCTTTACAATTTGCGTGTGTGTGCCATATGTCTGTGCATGAATGTACGTATATGCCTATATGTGCCTGTATGTAGTTTGTATATTTGTAACGGAGTACATGCTTACATGTATGTCCATTGGGATTAATGGGTTAGTATATAGTTTGTTTGCCTGTATATGTGTGTTAATGTTTGTATATCTATGCATGTGCATATGCCTGTGTTTATATATATATATATGAGTATTTTGTATCTGCATATTCTCTTACATGCATGCAAATACGTATATATGTCCACTACGATAATGACTGAAGAGCCCCAGTGCTTGTGTGTGTGTATGTCCAGCTCTGCCTGTCCTGTGTGTGTGTGTATGTGTGTGTGTGTGTGTGTGTTTGCACTTTACACAGCCCTGTAGGCCAACTCTCTGTGTCGCTAAACAGGGATTAATAGCGGAGCGTCGCTGCTGCTCAGTGGGAGACGAATAGCAACTGGCCTCAACGTCTTCAGTTACACACCGATCACTGACTGAGATACAAAGGCACACACACGTGGGCATGCAAAGTGGGCATGGTCATATATCTACCAAATATTATCTAGGCCGCACAGCCATATGTGGCTGAGTTATCACACAGGCAATCGGCGTGGTCATCCCACTCCACGGGCATCTTTGATTTGTGAGGATTGTTTGTTATCTGTGTGTAAATAACAGTAAAGAAAATGTCAAAATTGTGAGAATATCAAAAGTGACAATCAGAGAGGTGCTTTCTTAATGTGCTAATTCACAGTGTGCAAAATGATATTCAAATCGAGCTAATCCAGACTTTGCTGGCGACCCCCCCCCCTTCATTTGCCTCTGAATCTGAAAAAAAAAAAACATCAAATACCTGCAAGCTATATCAAGTTCAAAACTTATTTTAGTAAACAGGCCAACGCTGCCACTCTCATACAGTAAATTGAATGTGAAGAGATAAATGAATAAAAAAAAAAAGAAGCTTGCAGACAAACAAAGATGAGAGTTGGAACCTTGCATACTGCCTTTCAGCATCTGAGGAGCTCACTTGTTCAAGTAAACAAAATACACCACAAAAGATATTAGGCTATACAGTACAAACCACACACCAGCCTACACACACGCAGGCACAAACACACATCCATGTGCGCTGAATGCAAGATATTCCGAGAGGCGTGGAGGCGAGGAACGGAAGGAAGGCAGTGTAGAAAGGAAGGAGAGAGCAGGAGTGTGTGTGTGAGAGAGAGAGAGAGAGAGGGAGAGAAAGAGAAAGAGCGCATCCTGGGATGGAGAAAGCCGAATACAGTGAGATAAGAGTTAATGTATCCCCCCCTCCACCCCTCCTTCATCCCTCCCGTTTGGCTCTCTTCTTTCTTCCTCCCTCCATCCATCCCTCCCTCCCTCCCTACCTCCGCCTCCTCCCCGTTCTCTTTGAGGGATGAATAATAACTGCTGCTCTGAGATTTCCTCCCTCGTTTTTCAAAGTGCAGAACGGAGATGGGGAAGGTCTGCCTGGCCCGGGTTGCGCGTGCGGGCGTGTGTGCGCAAAACACACAAAAGCACAGGCACACACTGAGGCACACACAGACGCACGCACACGCTGTCTTGTTCTTGCTGCTCGCCTGGAGCAGGGAAATCAGATCTCCTCCAGAGAAAGGCAGGAGGCTTAGGCGCTGTAGGGAGCCCATACAAAAAAATCCCCTGCAAGCACGTATAGGCCTGTACACACTGCAAAACCCACACGCAGCATCGAGGGAAACCAAGAATAACTAGGAGGATGCAAGCTGCCTCCTGGAGCGACAGGGTGAACTCAAGGTTACAGACACATCACTGGTTCAAGCCCCGCCGCCAGGGCCAATCTATCCACACTGAAGCACCCCTCTGCAAGGCACATAAGGTTGATTGCTCCAAGGCAACTGGCTCTCCTGTCTTGCTTTGGAGGTTAGAGCTTCTAAACAAAGCCTGAAAGAACAGGAAAAAAAGGGCACTAAATGGGGATGGCGGTTTCTTGCCGCTTGGTGTCAAAAGGGAAAAGGGGAGGGTGTTAAAAGAGAGAGAAAAAAGTCCTCGTAAAAGACGAGCAGGCTGTCCAGGAGGAGCACTTGCTCATCAAGCCGCGCAGCGCCGCAGAAATCGGCAGCTAGGTTCCGAGGAGAGGGTTTATTTATGCAAACAGGCGTACAAGCACGCACAGTAGGAATCTAGACAAGCCTTGTAAACAAACACACACCCACACCATAAAGCACACAGGGGAGGCGATGTGAGAAGCAGACTGTGAAAACTCTAGTCGTGCCCGGGCAGCGGTTACACACAGACACACACACACACACACATGAACACAAGGAAGGGAGAGATTTAAGTGGCAGAGAGAGAGAAAGAGAGAGAGAGAAGAAGAAGTAGCAGAAAGAGGAGGAGAAGGAGGAGGGATAAGTGCTAAGGTGTGAGTGTCTGGTGCTACTTTTGTGTTGCCAAATGAGGGAACGTGAGTGAGGGAGCGAGAGCGGAAGAGAGATGTGGAGATGTGTACGGTAAAATGATGTATAATGATTCCTGCATGCATGTGTGTAACAGCGCGGGCGAGGAAAAGTAGGAGCGCTTTCCCATTCCAATTCGCAACAGCTGGTGTCGAATTAACACATTTACCAGTGTGCATTTGGAACAGATTAAAATTGCGTGTGGCGTGTGACTGTCTGTGTGCGTGCGTTTGTGTGTGTGTGTGTGTGTGGTAGCAGATGAAGGCTAAAACAAGAGTGTGTTTGTGTGTGGGAGTGTCTGTGTATTAACGCAATGGATCAGGGCAGGGAGAGAGAAGGGGGGAGAGAAGGGGGGGGAGAGAGAGAGAGAGAGAGAGAGAGCTCTACCCAACGGCTTTAGCTGCTGCCCTGGGCCGTCTCTCTAAGCCCTGTTTAGGAGGCTTTGGAGCTCAGATAGAAATAATCCCCCACTCAGACACACACACACACACGATAGGCACACACACACAAAATATTAAAAACACTCACACACACACACATACATACATACAAACACACGGGAATACTCATAGACAGACACGCAAAAGCGCACACTCAAGTCGAGGCAGACAAACAAGTGCGCGCGCGCGCACACACACACACACACACGGCAACAAGCAGAGACAGCACATTCGCCTTGACACGAAGCCAACCACCCGCCTACACACACACACATACACACTCACGCGTACAGCAAAACACACACTAAGGCTGTCTGCCGTGCGCTGCTTCCACACGGCAGAGCACAGCGACATCGGCACGGCACCGTGACAAACACTTTACACACTCCAGCACTCAGCAGAGGGGAGGGAAGGAAGGAGGGAGAGATGGAGAACGAGGGGAGGAAGAGAAGGCGGAGGAGGATATGAGCCATGGGGGAGGGAGCGAGGGAGGCGAGTGAGTAGAGGAAGGGGTGAGATGGAGGGGAGGCTAACAAATTAATAGGAGCCGGAGATGTATACAGCCAGCGCCGCTGAATGAGGGAGGAGGAGGAGGAGGAGGAGGAGGTGGTGGTGGAGGACGACGACGAGAGAGCAATTCATTCCCGTTTTCTCCTCGTTCGCTCTCTGGAGAAAGGCAGAGCGGAGCTGAGTGAGCGAGCGAGAGCTTGTTTGCTCAAGAGGGGGAGAGAGAGAGGGGGAGAGCGAGGGCTTTGTGTGGCAGAGGATAGGAAAAGTGGTGGAGGAAGAGGAGGGGGGAGCTGGGGAGCTGACATAAAAACACAGAAGGAGAGAGACGGAGAGCTCAAGCGAAGAAGAGTGGAAATAAGGCGGAGGGGGGGGGGCTGTGAGAAAGACGTTTTTGAGCGTAAAAGAGGGAGAGGGGAAGAGAAAGTGACATTCACGGAGGGAAGGAAGGAAGGAAAGAGGGGGTGAAGAAAGGGAGGGAAGGAAGAGAGGGCGTTTTGGGGTTAGCACAGGATGCAGTTTGTCATCTTCATCAGCCGACAGCCGGGGCACGGGAGGGAGGAGGGGGTGGGGGTGGGCTGAATGGATGGAGAGGTGAAGGAGGAGGAGGAGAGGGTGAGAGGGCGAGAGGGGAAGGAGAGAGGGTGGTGGGTGGGTGGGTGGGGGCGCAGTGTTTGAGCGGAGCCTTTGAAAGACGTTGACCCTGTAATTGACCTGTGTCTCCGCCTACATCGCCGTGGCGACAAGCAGAGCCGCCGCAGCTAATCACTTAGTAACCCTGACCTGTCAATCACACCGGTTCAGCGTGGCGGGGGGGGGGGGGGGGAGAGAGGCGCAGGGAGCAGTGGCAAATGAAAGGAGGGAGAGAGAGAGAGAGAGAGAGAGAGAGAATGATAGAGAGAGAGGTAGGGAAGGGAGTGAAGGAGTAATAACAGCACCAGGGTTATCATTTACTGGACCACTCGCCTCCTCCCACCAACCCTCAGTCGATGAAGCCCAGGTTTTAAAAAAGCCAATAAAATGCTCTATACCTCCAACACACGCGCACGCACGCACACACACACACACGCACACACAAAAATCTCCTTCACTGTTCGTGCAGCTACAGAGAGAGCAAAGCTTCGTGAGAGTTCAGATAAGGGAGAGAGAGAGGGGATGGGAAAGGCAGAGCAGGGAGGAGGGGGAGGAGGAGGGTGACGGGTTGAGAAGAGATAAGACAGCAGAGTGAAGCCAACATGCAAATAAAACAACAGAGCGCAGAGTTTATGTGCAGTACAGGTGTGTCTCTACCCGTGTGTGTGTGTGTGTGTGTGTGTGTGTGTGTTACCTGTTGATGAGGGGGAAGATAGACACCAGCAGGTAAACGGAGGGATACCACTTCAACGGCTTGATCTCCTCAGCCAAGGAAACCTGAAGGGGAGAAAAGTGACTGCTGACCCATGTGGAGAAACTGTATACGCACACGTTTTTCTGTGTCTAAAACACACACGTGTACAAACAGAGTTGGTGTCTTAACTGGGAGATCACTGCACTGAAGCAAACAACAAAAGGCCAATTAAAACCTAATAAAATATTAACCTGCTGATAATACGCAATAACCACATAGTTATGAGAAGAAACGCGGATTCCAATTAAACTGGAAGCCAATACTTTGTCGTAATGTGAACGGGATGAATTCAATATCTCGTGGACAAGCAGCAAGGCAGGCAGGCAGGAAGACAGAGAGATGCGGCAGCAGCTAAAAGTCGAGGAGGGGGAGAGCCTGGCGGTGGAGAGCTTTTACAAGCCGTTATCTAATTCCCCGGAGAGGAGGACTCTTGCGTCCGGAAGAGGCTGAGAAGCGCGGCCCCTGGATCGATTTTCTGCGCTGTGCTGCCCCCCCCCCTCTCCACCCCTCCTCCCCTAGGCTACGACGCAGTAGCCGAGCCAGCGCAAAGCCTCGCTTTCTTTCTTTCTTTCTCTCTCTCACACACACACACACACACACGCACGCACACGCGTGCGCGCATACACACGCACACACACAGCCGGAGCCGGGAGGCAGGCCCACGAGCTCTGGTCTCTACCCCCACATGCTGGAAATTAATTACTCACCAGAAAGACCCTGAGGCTTGCAAGCTCTAACGCAGGCATTTTAAACAATTCAAATGAATATCACGAGAGCCCCCCGGTGGTATTGTATCTCTACGTGTGTGTGTGTGTGTGTGTGTGTGTGTGTGTACGTGTGTACATGTGTGCTGGTGGGTGGGTATTGAATACAAGAGCCAAGTTTTCAACGTGTAAGGCACCCTGGCTGTATGTGATCAACTGAAGAGAGACCCTTCATATTTCAACGTCATGATCTGTAACAGCGTGGCCCAGAGGCAAACATTAAGACCTATTAGTGTCTATTATTATGGGAAGCTCTGACATCACTGGCCATGTCAAGCTCTGCCTATTGTCATCTCAAGTGTGTGTGGGTGTGTGTGTGTGTGTGTGTGTTTTATCATATGTGTATTGGGAGGGCTGCCTCATGGTTAGAGACGAAAATGGCAAGATAGGAACCTGAAGGGTGCTATGAGGAAAAAGACTGAGATTTGTGAGTGTGTGAGCCCTTGCGCATGTGTGTGTGTGTGTGTGTGTGTGTGTGTAGGGAAAGAGTAACTTCAGAAATTGGGTTTAAAGGAATGCATGGAGTCAAGTAATCTCAGATAAAATATAGGTGAGGTGTAGAGACAGGCATTTGAGGAATTTCAGTTCGCAAGAGACAGGATGTGGAATAGCGGAGGAGGAGGAGGAGGAGGAAGAGCCCCTTGTTTTTAATTACAGTCCTCCCGTGTCAGAGGCCCCTGCGCTGCTCGGGAAGCAGAGGGGAATGAAACCGTAATTATGTGCGGCGGGCACAGTGGTCCCAACATTAATGACGCACGCTAGATTACAGAGGGTTATGGGGAGCAACCCGTGTCATCCGCCACCCACTGCACTCACCCTCATCTCAGAGACAACCTACTCTAAAAATAACAGCATTAGGTCTCCCAAATGCATTTGAACATCTAATTCTAGACATGTTTTTCTATGACACAGGACACAAGATATTTTTCATCATGATAATCATCTGCATCTCCTGCAGTACGCATCGCAGGGATTTTCTCATGATGTGACATGTTGATTAAGGAAAGATGTTCAGAGAGTGTGCTGGCAAATTATAATGTCGCACATGCTGATTCTGATTTCCAGTCTCAACTATTACGCCAACATCGATGAGACGAAAAAGTGAAATTCGAGTATCTACAATTCCACGACAACTAAGCAAACTCCAATACTGAAGAAGGTTGTGTGATACAATCGAAAGCTCCGAACCAAACTGACCTTTTGGTGAGATTTCTTAAATTCACAAAGAATTCAGGAACAAGGGAAACCCAAATCAACCAGAAATAGTGCTGAGCAGGAATGCTGATTATATAGCAGCTGGAGAGTCAATCCCTCCAAAAGAAGGTGTGTGTTTTGTCAACGCCACGCGTCTTGCTTAAGAGCCCTTGAGAGACAAACCCAACTGTCCTTGCAGCACACTCATATTGAATTCTTCAGGATGTGGGTGACATGTAAATTAAAAACTTGGTTGATAAGTAAGGATACACAGGCGCAGAGACAAGGCTCCACAGGACACAAGGTTGTGCATGCAGCTACACACACACATCTATACAGACACACAGCAGACACGTCACATTGTGACTCAAGGCAAAGCTTGTGTGGCTCAGTAAACAAACACCCTGGGAAGATAACGAACAAGCAGCTCGCTGTTTGCACAGCCAGCTTTGTTGCTACCCGACAGGACTGAGCTGCTGTGTGTGCAGTTGTGCAAATGTGTTTAAAGGTGTGTATGTGTGTGTGTGTATGCGCGTGCAGCCTGACTTAAATACCCTCTTCCCAATATCCTCCCTCTGACCTGTGCTACTGCAAAACCTTGTGATGCTCCGAGGGCGTGTGTACTCATGCGTGACCTCAAACAAATCGCTCAAGACACACACAGATGTGTCACAACCATGTGACTGACGGCCGCGATAACTGCCCACACGAGTTATATATGTCATCACTCCAGCCAGATTCACGCACACAGATATGTAGAGAGGGACGGGGGTGAGTCAGAGAGAGGGAGAGAGAAAGATCAAGAATGGCACACGTAGGAAACTACAAGTGTCAGCACGGAACATGAGAAGCGTGCACGTGCGCGTGTGTGACGGAGTAACAGAGAACATGTGAGGCGCAGAGAGAGGGAGATTTGACAAAGTGAATGGAAATCATCAGAGCCAGCGGTCTTCAGACACCCAGCAGGAATCGCTTTCTCTGGTTTACACCTGCTGCTACACACGTACACATACGTACACACACACACACACGTACGTACACGTACACGTACACGTACACACACACACACACACACACACACACACACACACACACACACACACACACACACACACACACACACACACACATGAACACATGAGCACATGAGCACATGAGCCAGAGCTGGCTGGCTTGGCAAGCACAATCAGGCAGGCTGTTGTTGTTGTTTTAAAGCATTGCAGCGCGTGCTCTCATAAATATTCATGTCCATGAACCTGGCTTGCTGCTTTATTCATGCTGGGTGTGAGTACAGGAGTGAGAGAGAGAGACAGAGGGAGGGAGAGAGAAAAAGAGAGGAAGAGATAGAGAGGAGGGAAAAAGAGAGAGAGAGTGCAAAGTGAAAGGCTGAGAGAAAAACAGATGGAAACGCGGAGAGCGACTGGGAAAGAAAATACGAGGAAACAGAGAGTGTGATAAAAACCACTGCTGACTTATTTACACTCTGTGCTACACATAGCAATTAGCCCACATGAACGGCATGTGTATGTATGTGTGTGTGTGTGTGTGTGTGTGTGTGTGTTGGTGTGTTGCTGCCACACATTCATGCACATTAACGTCACTGGTGAGGGTTACGCCAGTTCAGTGTGCAGTAATTACATCTGCCACTTAGGGGCAGCATCTACATAACCTTAACCCTAACCTGCCCTCCACCCTTCACCCTGCAGGGTGGAGGTGCAACAACAGAGCTGAGGAGAGGGAGGGGGATGAGTAGGCAACTAAAAGCAGAACAGCGAGGGATTGCTGCTATTAGATTTTTAACTATTCAGGAGTCGTACTGCAAGACTTTGCAATTACAACATTTGTGGAGGACGCTATGATTAAGCACAGCCTAAGTTTACATTTTAATGATACGACATCTACATAGCGATGCCTGATGCATGGGCAAGTAAGGGTTTAGCGCCTTGCTGGAGGACACTTCAATGTCTAAAGCCAGGAGCCGAGTTAGAACGAGACGCTTTCAAAAAGTCCAAGAGAAGATATTCCGATTTTTAATCCCAAGTACTGGTCAACCGCCAAAATTACTGGGTCTAAAATTCCCATAATGCAACCAATTACATGTTTTTGTTAAACCCTTCCTGCCCACATCTTTCGCTCCCCCTGTTTGTAAAGCAAGCTTTCTGTTTGGTATACGTTTGTTTTATCCAAGCCCATGGCAAGATAACCCTGAGTTCCCTCCAGAGCTCCAGAAGAGTACGGGTCAAGTTACGTTCAAACAGAACTAGTTTGTACGAGTGTTCTCCAACCACGTTCACGTTCGAAAGTGTTGATATAAGTGTTTAGTGCTATTCTGCACAGCCACACTGGAAAGTGGAGGAGTGTATGATATTGTTTAAATACAGGGATAACGGTGCACGTTTTCAGACAGGAAAACATCTGTCGTGTTGCACCGAGTTGTTCACATGAAATTAGACAGAAAAAGTTGTGTAAAGAATGAAAAAGGAGATCTAGAGAGAGAAGTTCTCTCGCATAGTTGGCCGGCTAGTGTCATGTGGTCATGTGAACGTCAGATTGTCAGTTCCAGAAAGTTGGGTACGGCTCCCCCTAATCCAGTGCTGGTAAAGTGTGTGTGTGTACGTGTGTGTGTGTGTACGTGTGTGTGTGTGTGCGTGTGTGTGTGTGTGGGAGGGGAATGTGTGTGTGTGTGTGTGGGAGGGGAACGCCAGCATGGAATGCTATCTAAAAATCACACAATGAGGCAGCATTATGCTGGCTTTGTTTGGGTCAGTGTAAACAAGCACAGGCGACATAATGAAGGGTCTTCTTATCGGCAATATAGCACGATCTCTGTTTAGAAGTAGCAGACTTCTCTTGGCAGGAATATAATTTATATATAGCTCTTCTCTTCTTTTTCCTCCTCCGTTCCCTGCTAATTCAGTAAGGTCAGAAACAGACCGGAGAGGCACTGCAGCTCCCGGATTTAAACACACACATAAGTGCACAGCCACATCTATATACATGCTCAAGCGCACACACTGAAGTAGAGTCAAGAGGTCAAATTTCTCCCTGCTGTGTTTGACACCTACCCAGCGTGACCACAAGAGCTAATCCTGCACACCCTCTAATCCTCACGCTCCATGTGTATGTGTGTATACGTGTGTAAGTGTGAGTGTGTGTGCTGAGAAATGTGATGGTCAGACAGGCCATTACCTTTCGTCTCTCCCTCTCTGGGTTGAAGGTTCCCAACCATGACTGCATCTGCTCAGAAAAGACACAAAATAGAAAGAAAAGGTCAGGGCAGTTACTTCTTAGGAAAAAAAGAAAAAGAAATAAAAAAAAGTATAGTGATTTGATCATTTCAGTCAGTTATGTTTTTTCCAAGACAGGAGTGGTCTTAGTTTAGAGGTCAGAGCTTGCTGTGACAAGCTGGAACAAACAGCACTGGCTACCACGCCAACACAAAATCCCTCCACCTTCTCACCCATCCCTTCAAAACGGCCTAATTCAGAGCAGAGTGCAGCTTAGAGGCAGAGGGAAGCTCCCGGCATCTCACAAAAAGAGGCAACTGATCAGCTTCAGTGCACACAATATGACATGAGAAAGAACAAGAAAAGGCAACGGGTGTAGAGAAAGGGGAGAAAATCTTTTAAGAAGTGTAAAAGAAAAAGGAAAAAGTGGAGCAAACATGGCAGATCTGAGATCTCTGGAGAGAACGTGGGAATACTTCTCGCTCTTCCTCTGACTCCTCTCTCGGGGGATTGCAGGGAAAATGTCAACAGACACGAGCAGGAACACACACACACACACATCCATGCACAAGACTGGGATTTGTGAGAGTGGGACAGAGGTTGGGACGAGGAGGTGGGGGTGGGGGTGGGGTGGGGTGGGCGTAGGAAGCCAGAAGGTTTATGTAACCCAAGACATCACAGGCAAATCTCTGGAGGCCCCGTGTGAGCTTCACGCGCACATACAAAAAGGCAGCGTGAACGATGAGCACTAACAGCTCTTCAGTTCTGCTATTTATTAACTCAATGTTGCCATGGTTTCTGTGCGCTGACGTGATTCTCATTGTTAATCTATGTGTGGCTATGGTGTGTTTGTGCTGTGCGAGAAAAAAAAAAAAAACGGCCATAGCCATTTGGTCATTAGACTGATCTTGTTCCAGAGCAGCCCTTTGCTTTCTAGCTGAGCACCACTATCCATCAAAATCAACAAACACTGATAATAAGTGGCAATATCATTAGGCTTCAGCCAGGTCTCTAGTGTGCATACTCGGCTTTTGTTGCAATCTTGCTTAAGCCGTGACACCGAAAAACAAGCAATTCAGCCAGTTAAGTGTTGAGGCGTGAGGCTTAGGAGGGAATGAGTGGGCATGTACAAATCGCATCCGTAAAACAAACAAACCACCACACTCTCAGACCTCTCTGTCTGTCCTGATAATGACTCATTAGCTTTCAAATCCTTCTAGTTAGTAAAATCTCACAGTCACTCAGATCGTGCCCATGTTTTTCGAAATAATCCTGGTGTAAATGACTTGTATTCGGTAAACTAATGCACTACGGAGTCATTTTCACCCACGATCCCCTTCTCTCCCCCGTCTGAGCGGAGAAACTTCTCCGTCCAACTAACATCCCGCCTCTCTTCACTCTGCCTCCTCTTCTTTATCCCTTTCCTCGTTGCGTCGCCACCTACCCTGCTTTCAAAGCTTTTGAAATTCTTTCAAGTGAGACAGCCTGCAGCTGAAAAAGAGATAAGGCTTGAGCTCTTCATAAATATGATAGAGAAAGCAAAACGGCAGAAGAGGAGGCGGAGAGGGAGAGAGACATGGAAGGCAGAAAGGAAAAGAGGGGGAAAGGGGAAACGAGAGGGGGATAGAGACGGAGATATACATGGAGGTGGAAGAAAAAGAGGACAGGGAAAATGAGAAAGGTGGAAAACAGAGATAGAGAGAGAGGAAGAGAGGAGAGGCAGCTGAATACTGTGAGCTGAATGAGTTATGAGATGCAGGTTGAAAACCGGCTACATTCATTCATTCTTTTTATCACATTCATGATAAAAAGCTGTGCAGTCTCCTTTCTTTTCCCTTCAGCTACCTGCTGCCCGTCTCTGGTGTCGTCCGTCTGCAGCCTGGCTATCTGCAAAATCTGTTTCACTGTCCCATCTCGGACTCTTGACACCCAAACAGAGAATGCCAGTGCTCACAGTGACCCTTCACTATGAGTCTGGTGTGGCTTTGGCCTCATTCTCCCTTCTTCTCTTTCTGTAATTGACGATTTACAACCAGAACCCCCCCCCCCCCCACACACACACACACACACACACACACACACACACACACACACACACACACACACACGAACACTGTTGTAACACAAGTGTGCCAGTGGCCTTCCAGTGGCAATACAGCCACATTGTGTGGTGTCATCAGATCAGGGGAATGGCATCTATGTGAACTTTACGGAATGCTGCCTCTGGGCTTTTACTGCACCCTTACAATGGAAAACTACACGCCAGCATGCCAAGGATATCAACTAACGGTTGATTGATTAATCAGTGGTTTATTTACTCTGGTCGACTGTTAAGTGAATGAAACATCAAAATAGTGGAAAATTTCCATCAAACAAGTTCTGTGAGGCCATTGATTCATCTTCTAAGAGCTTGTTTTGTCCAACAAACAATCCAGAAACCAAAAGTATCCAATTTACAATCATATAAAAAACAAACAGAGGCCAAGATTACATCTTCAAATACCACGTTTGGCACCACCAACAGTCACAAAAATGTGGCAAATCTTCAAATTTGAATAGCTGGACCTTGTGAACGGTAACATTTTTGCTTATTAAATAAAAATTATATTTACTTATTTAAATAAAATGAAAACCACTATGTACAGATCTAGAATTAAAGCTTCTCACTTTGGTGCCTCTGTGTAATCTGAAAAAAAGACCTCCAAAGCTCAAACACACACACCTGTGTACCTGTACACACCTGTAGAAAATGTTGATTGATGCTTGATCAAGACTTAAAATTGCAATGTATAGAGGTACATTAGATTCATGATTTCCAAATTTGGTTCCACCCAGTAGCATGAAAGACAACTACTAAAACATATAAACATAAATGTTTCTACCAACAAAAAGTTCAAAGATCTGAATAATCAGTAGCTTTAAAGAATGATTGAAGCTTATTGTAACTGGGATCTTACTTTTATAGATTCATCTCTGTTCTGCTGTGAGACCACCCTACTGCAAAAGTTAATCCCAAAGACCTGGAGACTCCCAGGTAAGCTAAATGTCCCTGAACATAAAACAAAGGAAAACTGTTAAATTATTACCCAAACTGCTGTAAATAACTATAACAGCTTACAAAATTACTTCCTGGTTCAACTTTGACCTAAAATTTGACCGCAAATAGCCCAGACAACATGACTAAACTGTTGGCTTGTTTACAACTATTGGGCTTTATTGCCATGTCACCGTGATCCCAAATCTTAGCAACTGCAGGCCACTATGGCGATAACAATGTTATCATGATCCAGAGAAGAGATGGCCAAAAGTAGAAAAATAAAACCCAAGTTGTACTAAACCACATTTAAATGATTATTGGTTATCAGAGCAGCACTGTTCCGGCATTAATGCACATAACATCAGTGCTGCTGCATGTGTGAGGATTTTGACTTGTTACTGTCATTATATTCTAATATATCTTATCTTTTTTTTTTTTTATTAAAAGATCTACATATAAATCCACTCTGATATATCACACATACATTTTGTTGGGAGATTTTTCTCAACCCTATTTTTGTGAGAGTTTTTACCCTATTCCACTATTCCAGAAATCGAAGAACACGCAAACAGCACTCCTGTCTTCGCTTTCACTAATGCCCGTTCTCTAAAAGGTCACAATGCATTTGGATTCAGCTTAATTGCCAGTGTGTTGGGCTGCTGCTGCTGCTGCTGACTGAACGCACAAGGAGGCACTCACCCTCTTATTGGCCACGCAGATGATCCTGGCATAGCAGCAGATCATCAGGAAGATGAGGCTGAACAGAGGCACGTACCATCTGCGAAGCACAGACACGAGCGGGGAGTCAGAAATGAAATGAAGAAGAAAAAAAAAAACAAAACAAAACAAAACAAAAAAAAAAAACACACAGAACTTTAATTTCCCATACACAAATAATGTGTCATATATCCTAATGGAGTTTATACCATAAGAGAAGATAATAGCATACCAGGCCCTCTAAAGAGATTAGAGCGCAGAAACTCATTTAATAAGATTCCCTCTTCAGGATCGTAATCTGAGATGGCTATTGTTGGGAGGTATGATGTGTTGTAGACCTGGACAAAAGTTTGTTCTGGTGTGATGTTTCCCTTGTTATTCTGTCTGTCACATGACACGATCCTCATTTTTCATCTTGGTCTCCCTAAGAGTCACAACAAGTACACTAAACTGAACTGCACATCTAAGTGTATTTATGTATAGGTGAGACTGTTTAATTGGTGGACACGGGACAGAATTATTCTAACCAGCAGACGTGCAGAGGACACGGTATGTACATAAACAGCACAGCGTGGAATAGACCTGACTCAGCACCTCTGGACCTGACTGCATGTAGTTTCAGTGAGGAGAGAAGAGAAGTACTGAGACTGAGAACAAAAGGCAATGCCAGGAGAGTCACAACACCTGAAATGCAAGGCATTCCTATGGGATGAAGGGTTGACAATCAACGGAGACACGGGGGAGAATAATATGTCAGGTATTTCTGAGCGGATGAAAGAGAGCGAGACGAGTGAGGGAAACGGGGGTGATGGCTTTGTTGGAATGGCAGTCTTGTGTTATGCAACCTCTTGGGAGGTGATGTAAGCTCCGAGGAGTTTCAGCCTCTCCCTGTAATCACGAAACAGGCCTTTGTCTCACTTTGATAGACAGGTTCCTGGCCACCACTTCTCTGTTCAGCCTCAGTAACTCTGAGCAGTTGAGACCGTGCTGCGCAACACCCAAGTCCTCCTGAGCACCTGGCACCAAATGCACCTACGTGATGAGCATAAATGGATTGTGCAGAGGAATAACACCAGGAGTAATTAAAGGCCCGATCCTGATCCAGAAGAAAAAAGTCTGACATTTAAAAGGGAATCTGGGCCTGTCTATGACCCATAAATAGACGGAGACATGTAGTTTCAGAGGAAAATGGATTGGGAATAAATGTTCAATACCGTGTCTGAAATCTCCTTGGCATGTGTGCTAAAAATTGCATCTTTTAGCAGCATCTGAAAAGGCAAATATTAGGTCCTTGGCCTAATTTAACTTCGTCCACACTTGTCATCCAAGCCTGCGGGTCGGAAGAAACTCACTTAGCATTATCAAATTAAACTTTTTATTGGCAGGGGAATCTGAGACGGCATGCCTTTGTGCCACAGCAGGAAACAGGGAAAGAGAAAGGCTGCTGTACACGTCGTGTTCCTTCGTGTCTTGTAGGGAACATCAATATACAAAGAATACCCTCTTTGAACATGCGTGTGTGTGTGTGTATGTGTGCATGTGTATGTGCGCCTCCACACAGACTCAATAATGGCATGGGACAATGATGAAAGCATTTCAGGGGAGACCTGCGCGAGCGTCACCTCGGTGTGATTTAATAACCCGATCTGCGGAATAAACAGCGTCCAATTACGCCAGCGCACGTCCCTGTTAATGATGGAGAGACGGAGTGGGGTGGGGAGGGAGTGTTGGCGGAGAGGGGGAACGGTGGGGGGGTGGGGGGTGGCCTTTTTAACGATAGCGTGGGGGGCTGCGAGGAGGAGAGAATGACGGGCGGCAGCTACAAAGTGCTCTAATTAGCATGATAATGATCTGCCATTAGAGTCCGCTGTGCTCTACAGCTGAGCACTACCCGGAGAAAGAGGGAGAGGAAGAGGGAGACGGGAGGGAGAGAATGAGAATGAGACTGAGGGAGAGAGAGAGAGAGAGAGAGAGCGAGAGAGAGAGAAAGAGAAAGAGAAGATTCGGAGTGGGCAGAGGATGATAAACGTGAAGACAAGAATAGAGGTGAGGATGGAAAGGTGGATGGATGATGGCAAATTGTGGGTCAGGACCAGAAAGAGCAGAAATAAGAAAGAAGCGCTGGGTGATTAAAAGGCAGGAAGAGGGATAAGGTCATTGAGAGAATGAATAGCAGAAATAGGCTGCAACCAATAGATCGACTAAGGAAGGATGGATAGAAAGACGGATAATTACAGTGGGGGTTTCTAGAGCTGGTGGAAAGGACAAAAGTGAGCAAAGGTGGAAACCCGTAAAGAAAGATCATCACAGATGCGCTCAGATTCAATCTCATGGCTTTAGCCTGGCCTTCCCTCCATAATGCTCTGAAGTGAAGAATGAGGATTGGATGAAAGAAGCCTTAATTGAAGTGCTCAGTGGGAGACTAGAGTGCGTGCAGAGACCCTTCCATGGGGGTTAGCGCCTAACTGCAACTTTAACCCACAAGATCCTACCGCTAAGTGAAAGATCACGATCTACCTGTTCAACCACTTACACAGAAACAGGCGAACGAGAGAGACAGAAAGGGAGGAGGCAACACAAAGACAGAGCAGAGTGTTCAGGGTGTGTCGGATGCACATGTGTAAAAGTTGAAAGGAAGCAAGCCTAAGAGTCTACAGGCAGACCAGCAGTTTTGTCAGCCTCTATATTTGAGCTAAATGCTAACATCAACATGCTAACATGCACTCAATGATAATGTTAACCTAGTGATGTTTAGCAGATACAATGTTTACCATCTTATTTTACCGGGTTAGCATGCTAACACTTACTACTAAACACAAAGTACAGCTGAGTGCTGGATGAAAAGTCGCTTAAGTTACTGCAATTCATCCTGAGGGGAACATGAATGTTTGTACCAAATTTCATGACAATCCACCTGATAGTCGTCAAAATGAACTGCAACCACGTCATACCCTTAGACAGGTGAAATCTTTGACCTGCTGGTGGCGCTACAGAAAAAGATCAGTAATAATCAATAGTCAGTAATATTCATTGTTGGATGCTGTAATGAATTTTAGAGCAGAACTCAGAGGATCAGCAATGTCAAAAGCATTCGTCTTCTGGGGACAATGAATATATTCAATATATTAATATATATATATATATATATATATATATATTCAGTTAAAATTCATGGCAATCCTTTTTCTTATTTCAATATGGAGCAAAGTAGTTGATCAATCAGTTGACATTGCCATCCCCACATATAGAGCCATCTGTTTTTCAGTGGTTCGTCTGACCAGGGCTTGTGAAACATAGCGATGGGAACCTCTAAGAGCGGTGACTCAGCTAAGCCCGAGTGCTTACAACTGCTGACTCAACCCCTGAAATTCTGCACCTCCGTCACACAGCGCTGTCCTCTGCTTTTCATTCTCCTTCCTCTTTCATCCTCTTTCACACCCTCTACCTCCTCCTCCGCGCCTTCCCCGCCTCCTCTGTCCTGTCTGCGCGCTTCGCTGAACTCTGATGAAGACACACTACGGGGCGTGGGCAGAGACGAGGGCAATTTATTTCTCTGACTCTCTTCTCCTTCGCGTCCCGGTGTGCCGCCCCTCTTTCCTTCTCCTGATGAGTATTTCCCCATCTCTCTAACTGTACCCCGTATGTCTCTCCTCCCACCTTTTCCACTACTCACCTTTAATACTGCAACCTCTGCCCTCCTGCGACTTTCCCAGCAAGCTGTCAGCAGGGTGTGTGTGTTTGAGCGTATGTGTTTTTTTCCTTGACGCGTGTTGCCTTGGCCTCTAATCTCTTGTCTGGTTTGATGTAATTAGAGCTAATGAAGATTCCCTGATCCTGTGAGCAGCTCGTCCCCCTGGGCCACGACAGTGTGGAAAACTAGAGAGAGCCGGGGAGCAGAGGAGCACTGATAAAAGAGACACAGGCTCGTTTAGCACAGCTGATAGCTACGTGTTGTTTTGCATGTCTTTGTGTGTGTGTGTGTGTGTGTGGGTGTGTGTGTGTGTATGTGTGTGTCTGCGTGAGTCTGTCTGAGTGTGTGCGTGCTTATTTGTTTAGAAAGATTGATTCCCTGCTGATGCTGCGAGCAGCAACGCGATTACCTTGGCTCGTAGCAAAGTGTTGCTCTGTGCATGTGTGTGTGCGTGTGTGTGTGTGTGTGTGTGTTTAAGTGTCTGCACCGGGGAATCAGCAGAGCCCTTGCAGACTTAGGGCCAGTTGCAGAAAGCAGTAGACAGGCATAATCCTTCATAGCCGTCCTAAACACTTAAATACACAGTGTAGCAACTCCCCTAAATCTAACAAGGCAGAGGCAGATACAGGCACATCCACGGGTGCACACACGAACACAGACACACACATATCTTGGCCTTACACCAAGAGGGAAAAAACCCGCAGGCTCCCTTGACATGCAACCCTTCACATTTCCCTGCAGAGACAGCCCTCCCCCAGTGGGGGAAGCTTTGATGGCGGCGCTGAAAGGGTCTACTTACATCCCAAATCTCCAGGCTACGTGATCGTCTGTGATCCAGCTGGGGGAAGAGAGGGAGAGAGAGAGAGAGAGAGAGCGTTGAGGGGGTTACAAAGGAAAGGGAGAGCGTGAGCGGAAGACAGACTTGTGTGACTGCGGAGGGGAAAAGCTGTGCAGCTGTAGCTATTAATAAGCCGAGAGTGGAAAGAGAGAGCCGAGCCCGGAGATTAAGGCTCTGTCCCAATTCTCATTCCACCGCCTCCTCTCCTCGGCCTCTTCCCCTTTTTCCTCACCCCCTTAACTACCCTCCAAACAAATAATGCTTTTTCAATTCACCACAAGAACTGGAGTGTGAGAAGGGGTCGTTTTACTGTTCAAAGATGTGCTGATAATTGCCAATTTTTATCACATAAAACCTTATGAGGGAAGGAGCCTGTCTTGTGCTGGAATGAGGCCAGAGCTGTGGCCCCCCCTTTCAAAGTAAGGACATTTAACAGAAAATACGCTGTCGCTGGCTGACAAAACAAAAAAAATTATGCTGTGGCTGAACGGTTGGCTGTACTCACCACCAGGCTCCTGCGGGGCCGTAGTAACCCTTTAGTAGCGGTAAAGAGGCCATGACCAGGGGCACCCCCCACGCCATCACATGGTACAACCTGATAAAAGACGGACATTTATTTCATTATGAGCGCCGAGACCAGGGAGCTTTGCCCCTGAGAAAAGACCCTATGACTAAATCAATTCTTTTCCTCCTCAGTTCATCCCTCTGTTGGCGCTCACATCAGGGTCATTTTTCAGGTGCAGACAAATGCCTATACAGCTAGACTGCCAATTACTCATGGTAATATAAACCATAATTGCCCTCACTGTTGAGGAAAAGAGGATTTGCAGAGGAGATGTCTGCATCAAAACCACACATGGGATGCAGACCCTAACCCAGCGAGTAATACAACTGGGGGACAGGACTGGGTGAGTTGTGTCGAAAAAATGTATACCTGTGAACTTTATGGTACAAAACAACCCGCTGTTATAGGAAAAGGAAAACTGGAGAGGCTCATTCTGGTTATTGCAGAAAAATAAAAAGATCAGAGACGGCCATCAAAGAAGTTTGAAAAATCTCAATAAGATGGCTCTATGTGTGCGTGCTTGCGCGTGAGGGTGTGTGTGTGTGTGATAGATGAGGTGTGTGCTCCAGTGTCTTGGGCGTCGGTGTGGTCGTCGATACTTTATAGAGCGCACGGTGTCGCCTGGTCAATAGAGTGGAAGTCCTGCCCTGACTTGTTCCAAGTGCGGTCAATCGAGCGGTGGCAACACAGCTGACACACACTCAATCCCTCTTGAGTTGTGCACCACACACACACACACACACACACACACACACACACACACACACACACACACACTTTCTCACTCTACTTCATTGGGGCACACTGTATCCCCCCACCCCCCTGCCCCGATCTGATGGAGAGCAGCGAGTGTGTGGGAGGTGGTGAAGAAAGAGAGATGGCTGGAGGTTTAAATAGAACAGAATAGTGGGTGGTAAAGAGACATAGGAAATGTACTGATCCAAGGAGAGAGAGTGTGTTTTGATCGAACACAAGAGCGAGTGCAAGAGGAGGGGAAAACGAGGGAGAAAGGGCAGAAAAAGGAAATGGTGGAAGCGCTAAAAGAGAAAGCCATCGAGTAACTAAGCGAGTAAGGGAGCAAAAGGGAAAAGCAAGGGAGGGAGAGTGAGAGAGACACACAAAGACAGAGAGAGAGAGAGAGAGAGAGAGAGAGAGAGAGAGAGAGAGAGAGAGAGAGAGTCTGTGTGATGGTGGGAGGAGGGATACAAATGGTGAAATCAGTGCTTCCACTTCGTGGCGTGACGACTGGTGCAGGGAGGGGGGCTTGTCAGGAAATCAATGTCGAGAGCTCACAGACCTACAGACGCACACCGTCTCTCTCTCTCTCACACACACACACACACACACACGCATGCGCGCACATACACACACACTGCAGCACATACCCCACACACTCATAGCGCTTTGAGAGGGAGATGACGAGGTCCGGAGCTGCGCGCAACATGGGCTTAATGAGGCACAGCAGGACCGCTCTGTGCTCTGCATTCCACACACCTGCGCGCACACACACGCGCACATCCGAGCTCGTACAGAAATCGCTCTCGAGGCTCAATCTCATTTCTCACCGCCTCACACCACTTCTTCTTTTTTTCCCCACCCTCCATCTTCAGCTTCACCGCTATCTCCCTGCCCTCAGCGCACACCAGATTCGGTGTGCCTGAATCCGTCCTTCAATCACACATAAACATACATGCACACACACGCGCTAAACACACTTCCCATCCTCTCTTGCATCCACTTCAATCACTCTTAGATCATCCAGTCTCCGTTCTCCGTGTCCTCTGGCGATTTGTTCATTCATAAACCATCACACTGTGCCGTCACTGTGTGTGTGTGCGCGCGCGTGTGTGTGTGTGAGAGAGAGAGAGAGAGAGAGAGAGGAAGGGTAGGCGGTTCAGTTCGGGGGCTGAGGGGTAATTGTGCATGCATGCAAAGCCACATACCAGCCTGCCTAAACACATACAGCTTATATGTGCAGTCAATACACGACAGCCCCCCTGATGCCTTGTCTTCCTTTCGCTCTAACCTATTAAGTGCTGTGGGGTTTTTTTTCTCTTCACGTCATGTGTGACCAACCACACATCCACCTCCCACTTTGATCTCTGAGAAGCGGTGAGCGGCTGATGAGACTCTGAAGTGAACTGATTTTGGTCCCCCAGCCTGCCCCCTTCTCTGCATCCATAAAGCCATCTTCTTCTGAGTTATAGCACCATTATATCGTCTGGCTTATTGCTAATCAATGCAGGGAAACTCCCATGGGTAGGATAGTGGTGGGGGGTTCGGGGTGGCATCTACCTTTTCCCCGCCCAACTCCCTGCACACATATGTGGAGGAGACACACACCTGAGCACATCGGCAGGACTTCACTTGGCAAACAGAGGAACCGCTAACTTGTTAAAGCTGCCCCTTTATTTCCCGCCCACAGGGTGCATACATTTTTTTTTAGATTGTGTGTTTATGTCAAAAAGCTCCGTGCTAGGCATGGAAAATGAGAAAATAGCTCGCTCACACACACACACACACACACACACACACACACACACACACACACACACACGCAAGCAAATTCACACTTGCACTGTGGAGAGTGCTCATGGGAGTTTGAGCGACAGAAACATAGTGCTGCAAAGCGTGAAGATGCGTGCGCGCGCCCACACACACGCACGGCCACACACACACGCACGGCCACACACACACGGCCACACACACTGAACGGCTGACACCCACTCCCTTTTCAATTAGAGCGTCGGCTGGCTGGAACAGAAAAGGAGGAGGAGGAGGACGGGGAGGAAGGAGGGGGCTGTCAATGCTCTGCAGGGAGACACATGCTCTGGCAGACCAAACACATGCACACACATAAACACACATGCGGAGGGAAGCGGCCACAACAAAACAACAGACAAATATACATTGAAAGGAAGACATACAGGCAGACATAGAGACAGAGGAGGACTTTCATGCGCACATGAGGCATGGACTGTTTCCGAAGAGTCTAAATAATTAGTCGATTAGTGGATCAACAGAAAGAATCAGCAAGCATCGATTGATTCATTAATAACTGATTAAACGTTAAAGTAATTAAAAAAAACTAAAATGCCTATCATTCTTTGGTTTCAGCTTCTCTAATGAGGGATTTGTTTCTATTCTCGGTTTTAAAACACTGTAAATTGAATGGCATTGCATTTTGGACTGTGGGCTGGAAAAAAACCCTATATACCACGAATACCACGTTTGAAGACATCACCATAGGCTCTTAGAAATTAGCTGATGCATTTTTCACTTTTTCCTGATATTCTATAGACCACATGACTCATTGAAAGAAATAAAAAAGAAAGAAAGAAAATAATCAGTAAACCCACCAATCGATAAGGAAAATGATTATCAGTTGCAGCACTAAGTCTCCTACTCACATCTCATATCTGTTGGTGCTTATTTCTCGGACCAGGTTAAGGTACAGGTTCAAAGTGATGAGGCAAACCCAGGCCAAGGCACTCCAGTCTGCAGAGACACACACACATGGACAACAAACAACAAGGTCAAATTACAACACTGCCCTCCGCCACACAGCATGCACCTGCAAATGTGCGTCCAAACATACACATGTGTATGAGAGTGTGTGTGTGTGTGTGTGTGTGTGTGTGTGTGTGTGTGTGTGTGTGTGTGTGTGTGTATGTGTGTGTGCGTGTGCGCATGCCGGCATGTGCCCCAATTTTTGATAAATGAAGGCCCATTCTGCAGTAATATGAGGGAAACCTGTGGCTTAGGGTGATGGATGAGAGGGGGGAGCTCGGAGAGGGATAATGATGAACTGTGGAAAAGCAGAGGGAGATAACGCAGGAGTGGGGGTGAGGAAAAGAGGAGGCGAGTGAGGTGCAGGGATGCGGGGGAGTGGAGTCAAATGGAGTAGACTAGATCCCAGAGTCTAAAGACACTGAAAAGAAAAGAATAAATGAAGAAAGGGAAAGGAAGGCGCAGTCAGCAGAGGGTAAAAAAAATGAATGTATTTTACAGAGACAAGGAAGAGAGTCCAGAAAGCTCAGTTTGTTTTTCTGCCCTCATAGTCAGTCCTTTCCCTGTGTGTGTGTGTGTGTGTGTGTGTGTGTGTGTGTGTGTGTGTGTGTGTGTGTGTGTGTGTGAGCTGCTGTTGACAGGACAGGCAGGGCCGGTCGTCACAATGATGGATTCTCTGAGCCACATACTCAGCTTACTCAGTTTCACACAACACACCCCCCACACACCCCGCACACACAAACATACAAAACACACACACACACTCTTCTTACACTCAGGGAACCTTTAGGAATAGCATGCAGTGACTAAGAAAGAAGGAGGCTGGCTGTCTGTATCATTATCACAATAAATCACTGTCACTGTGATAGCGAACCCGTCTTACATAACCAGGCAGCAGCCGAAGCTTTGCTCGAAAACTTGAAAACACCACCTGTCCTGTCGCTGCCCCTGCTACAATCTTGCTCTATTTCAAACACATTTCATAAAATTTTATTGGTCGGAGTTAAAAGCAGAGCTGTGCTGTGCAGCTCCCACTAGACCTGACGCTTCGCAACAGAACAAAGTGCCTGTTCAGCCGGTGTTTATGTACAGCCGTTTGTCCTCAGCGTGAGGATCCTCATGATAAACCGAGGTGACACGCACAAACCCTGCAGCACTAACTCACTGCCCATTACCCTCCACCCGTCTGAATGTGTGTGTGTGTGTGTGTGTGTGTGTGTGTGTGTGTGTGCGTGTGCATGCATGTGTGTCCGTCTGCGAGATAAAAACAGCAGAGACAAAAAACAGGCTTGGTGAAGTGTCGTATTAGCAGCCAGTTCTAACTAAGAATCCTTATGTTAATCAAGGCTAAAGGAGCTGTAATTGCAGCCAATGCAATGCAAATAAAACAAGGGTTTTCAGTGTAAAAAGAATCCTGCCTCATCAGTACGGAATGACAAAGAACTCTTCCCACTTTCTCTAGATTAAGTGTCTATAGATGGCCCTGATTAACCGAAATGAAATGCTTGAGTCCTGTCTTGTCATTGGAGGAAAATCATCTCCTCATAGAGGAGATGGTGATGAAATACTAAGGCATCTGGCTTGAGGGCAGTGCTAAGAATGGTTGCTATGGCCCAGTAACTACATGGCATGGTGCTTGGCTCCCAAGTGTTACACCTTTGCTGTGGGTGTGGTATTTTTAGTATGGGTGTGTGAATATTCCTAAACAATGAACAAGTTTAACCAGTGCATTATCAGCCTTGACAGTGAGTGTATATCCAAACAGCAAGGCAAAATCCACCCCTCCATTTTGAGAACGTCTGGGTGAGCCACATAAGTAAAAAAAAAAAAAAGAGGTTGCCTTTTATACATACAAAAGAGGCTTTACATTTAAATTATACTGACACCATGAGAGAAATACAAAAAACTCAGTGTTAAATAAAATAAAATTTAAAAAAAGCTGGACCTGTCACCAGTTTCTGAACCTTCTCAGTATTTCTTTGTACCGACATCCTGAGACTTGGGGACACCATTTGTCAAAGCTGTCTACAGCAAGCTTTACAGGTATAGTGAGTCATTTTTTACATTATACATATTGGGCATTTGCAGGCGTTTTGACCAAAAGCAGTGACGCAACAATTACGTATTTCGAGACATCATTTTGTCACTTTTTAAAAGCTCACTGGAGACAACTCCCCACCTTACATTCCCAAAAGCTCTGGGTGAAAGATGGTGTTATAATCAGTGTCGAGGCACATTTTGTTCTCAAGCCAAAAAACGATCTGACAAAGCAATATTATTTTCCACTGTGATATATGAGCTCTTCAACAGATGTCTTCATTGGACCTTTGCTCTTCCCTTGCTGGCTTACTCATCTCTGTTGTGCAAAGTGTGCAAAGTGTGCCAGTGAGCGATTAATTAAGTTTTTGTCTTACCAAAGTAAGTTAGCCACCAGGCCTGGAAGTCACAAAGAGATCCCTCTGGATGGGACTCACCCTGGGGAATGAAGGAAGAAGAGCACACTTTCACCAACCTCAGGAAAAAGAGCCACTATGTGTGCATTGAGTGAAACAGACAAGAGGAGCTCACCATGACATATGCTACGCTGTCGAAAAAGGCGGCTACAGTCAGGCTGAGAATCATCTTCTGTACAAAGAAAATGAGAGAAAGACGTGAAAACGGATTCTCTAACAAAAAAATCTCGAGTAAAAATGCCAATGCATTTATATTCACTTAGAGAGAAGGGCAAATTATAGATCAAATGATCACTGATGTGGCTGACAGCTTGGCATACGACATCCCTGGTGACAACTCTGTGAAAATATCACAGAGGAGAGTGTCTCCTTAATTCCTTTTATACAAACTGAACTCAATAGGTTTTTTATTAAATAAATCAATAATCTGTGCGCTCAAGAATTTTAAAAGGATATTTGCTATGCATACCAGCTGTCAGTCTTAACCTGACTATGCCTATAGAGGTGGTTACAAACCGTGGCTATCGTAGGTACATAAAGAGACAGACATGGACACACACACACACACACACACACACACACACACACACACACACACACACACACACACACACACACACACACACACACACACACACACACACACACACACACACACACACACACACACACACACAGCCTTTTATCAATTTGTCAGCAATGACCCTGCCAAGGCCACAGAGGAAGAGCAGGGGGAGGAGGAGGAGGAGGAAGAGGAGGAGGAGACAGAAGAGTGCGGCAGGGCCGGCGAGCACTAAAGACTATTGACTGACAGATAACCTTTGTGAGGATATTGGAGGTAAGGAGAGGGTTTATGTGGTGCAAGAGGATGAGGGAAGAAGAGCAGGACGAAGTGAGGCCACTGTATGCAACCTGGTCCAGATGTAACAGGATCCATCAGAGCCCCACGTTAAGTTGTCATTTACTTTGTGTAGCGCTGACAAACCCGACAGACCTGCTGGACTAGTTTCAAAAACAACAACTGGCTCCAGAGACCACAAGCTGCACACTCAATCCAACACCATGAACAAAAAATGATTTATTGTAGTATCTAAGAAAAAATATTAAGCGGAAGAAAATCAACATCTAACTAATATTTTTCAGTGTATATTCAAAACTAAAGTATAATGCAAACCCCTTCATTTGGAGAGCAAAAAAAAAATCAAAGGACAACAGTCATTATCACAGGACGACTATGAGTCAATTAACTCCACAATTAGTCGATCTGTGTATTTTAATTGGGTTCAATTATTCCATTATTTACCATGGCTTACTTAACATATTTCCAGTGGCAGCGAAATGCAAAACAAGAATAAAAACATAGCATACATTGTAGTGTACAAATTTACCTGAGCCAAAGAGTGATATCTGCGGAGCACCCAGATCACAAACAGCATGAAAAGACTGAGGAGAGAGGAGAGACCACAATGAGATGTTTCTTGCTAATTGCAGGGGCAACAACTTGAGCAGGTCAGGGTGTTTTACTGCTGATGTAGGGTCTTACTGCATATAAATACATCATAGCAACACCAAAACAAACTAATCCCTGCAGGCTCTTTACACCTCTACTAACTCCTGATATTCTCTAGCTTGTAATAAGATCACTGACCGTAAAAAACAATGCCTGTTCAGACCGACACTAATGAAACCTGTATATTGCGTACGTAACCAGCATGGAAAAATATTGAGGCCAATGTGTAAAGATGCAGTTTCTCAAATGTCCACTAGATGCCACATCCAAAATTAAAACTGACTATTGAAACCAATGGGAAAAACCTCCAAGGACTTCTTTCCGATTATAAATAAATGTTTTCAAAAAGACCATTAAGGTCCCAACATTCAAATTTCCTTTGTTGAGAGTCTTTTTTTAAATTATTGTTCAATTAAACTGACATGTCATTGCATAGTCTATAGCTCTGGGCCTGGGTTAGAGAAACTTTGAGATAAATCATTTAGTTTCATTAGAAAACAAAACTTCAAACGCAAATCTTAAGCACTACTGCTGCAGTTACATCTACCACTTTCTATGAACAGTATAGACTTCAATTACTTTTTACTTGGATAAACATACAAGGTGTGGCCAATACAACAACACAGCAAACCGCAGACTCAGACACAGCCTCAACAGCAGAGGAGTATTATATAAGTTTTACACAGGAAGTATTGATTACAGGGTTATTGTCAACGGTCACATTAGTTTGTGCAGCTTAATATCATAATTAACTCTTCACCACCCCAGCACACACCAAAATCTATTACAATGGTGTAAAGATCTCTTTACAGATGTAACATGTCACTAAAATTTATATTCAGACATATCATACCGAATTCTAGATAGAACCATGTCAAATATACAATATGTTAATATATCCCTACATCATAATCTGCTGTAGTGTGAAATAAAAGTCAAAGGTCCAAAACAAAGTCTGATTTCAGAAAGAAATATTTACCATCCTGCTAAGGAGAAGGTTCCTGTGGCTCGTTTCACTGTTAAAATCACCACCTGTAAATCAAACACAACTCATTTCCATAAATAATAAAAACAACATATCAAGGTTGACTTGTGAATTACTGACTCTTTGTAATGTTTTTGTTTTCAGTACTGTATTGTCATCTTTATAATCAAGAGCTTAGAAATTACTGGGTTGACAAGGCTGCCATTTGTTCAAACGTGTCTTTTGAATGTTTGTGTGCATGCGTGCAAGAATGTGTGCACTTAAAGGAAGTGTAATAAAAAAGAATTTGCATACATTTAAAGAGTTTCAGAAACATAAACATTTGCAATGTAATGACAAATTAGACATCTAAGGTGTTAATGAATGTCATCCCCACATGCATTTGGCCCAAATTAACACATTATAAAACACAGAGTGGTGTTAAATGACAGCTGGTTGGAATGAAATACAGGTAGGCAGATGTGTCAACAGGCCTAGAACCTGACTCTCAACATATTTTGTGCAAAGTCGCATCCAACCTGAAATGGATCTGAGAGCTGCTCAGAAAGAAACCAGAAAGAAAAGTGAAAGAATGAAGGAATGCAAAGGATTAGACGTGTATGAGTCAGTCTTATATGTTTCATAGAAAATGAAGGAGCCAGCAGAAGTCTTGCATTCAAAATAAAGTAAGTCATGTCCGCGCTATCGGCTGTGCAACATCAGTGCCGTGGCCTTTCACACACGTCATACACCTGTAACCTCAGAGGAGCCACAACAAAGAACGACCTCTGATTAGTCCGATAAACTACTGATCACCTCTGCAAAAACACCACTATGCCACGTGCTGCCCTATATAAACAACAGGGACATCTACTGCCTATAAAAAGATCCAGGAAACATGACAATGGTCATGTTTGACAGAATGCATGGAAGTGGATTTCAAGTTTTATATACTGCTTTATTTTTGCATTGGTGTAAGATTTCTGACTGCGTTGCTCAGACAGAAAAGGTCTGATTTACTAAGAGGTATATTCCACAGACATTTTCCCTGTGAGGCCTTTTACCAGTTTATTACTGTTTTAATTACATTTGAATGATTGCTCCCTACATGGAGCTGCAGGGGTGTTAAAAAGGCTCAAACTCTTTGCACTTCATCATAAAATTGTTTCATAAATATTGCATGAGTGATCTTGGCTTTTGAAAAGTTTATGTCACTTTTGGAAAGGGGATTTCTCCTCATGTCACACACACATCTGTATCACACCGTTATCTTGGGCAAGCTATATAGTATTATTATGAGTTGCCCTTTGATTCTCATCCAAAAGAATGATTAATGACCATGTCAAGACAGACTTATACTACAGTATTAATTAAAAATGTTAAAGATTTGACTCGTTCTGGCTTTCAAATCTTAGAAACTCATGAAAAATAACCATTACAATATCCAAAAGCTAAATACGACATCATCAAATTGTTTGTAACAACAAATAATCCTTACAGTTAAAATCTTTGGCATTTCTGTTGGTATAATAAAAAAAAATTATGTGAATGATTGATTACTTAATTCAAAATATTTCTGATTATTATTTTTCTGTTGTTCTGTTCTCTAAAGCAAAAAAGGCAAACGGAATGGAAAATCCATTTTTGCACACTATCAACAACACATAATACATTAGCGGTATTTAGCAGTATTGAAATATGCCGAGCTAAATTTCCTAATAACACCAGAAAATGAAAAGAAAACCTAGAAACATTCTAATTGCAGATAAATATTAGATTTTGGTCTTAGAGTGTTCAGTCCAGATTTATGAACATGAATCATGAAACTGTGTTGCTGAAGTGACAAGGAAAACAGGA
Organism: Seriola aureovittata; assembly: GCF_021018895.1. NCBI lineage: Eukaryota > Metazoa > Chordata > Actinopteri > Carangiformes > Carangidae > Seriola > Seriola aureovittata. Next base: position 9,196,610 of record NC_079374.1, on the reverse strand, counting down.
TGCTGCAATCATGTCAGCAGCACAACAGATTTAGATGCATTAACTCCCTTAACTTTCTTATTTTCACTTAAAGAGCATTAATATGCATTAGTATTTAGGCCACAATCCTAAAGAGTATGGGAGAATATAGAGTGTATGAATATTCTGTATTCAGTTTTCACTAGGAGTGTGATGCGAAACTCAAACTGGGATATCTGACTGGGTCAGTGTAGTCCGCTTGTATCTAGGTTATTCAGACAATGTGCGGTACACTGATCGATTGCTTGCAATTATGAGCGATTACTTGTCAGTACAGGAGAGATTTGGGCTCTAGGCAAAACAACATTGCTGCAGCATTCTTCCTCTGATATAGCTGGGCCAAGAGAACAGCCAAGAGCTGCTTTGGAGCCTAAAGCTGCTGGCACGCAAAGATATACCTACTCACATTAACACATTCACTGCACTAGAGACAGCACTGAGTCTGTCTCTAATCTGCCCGGCATATGTCAACCTTGATTCAGCAACAAAAGGTGCAATTGATCCAAACAGGGTATTTCTTGTAGGTTATTCTGAAGAGAAGGGAAGTACGTAAATGTTTCTCAATCATCTCTTACACATCCACTAGGTTTGGACTCAACCACCTATGAATTCATTGCAGTCTCGTTTAAAATTAAGTTTGCAAAACTTTTCAGTCACTTTGTGTTGTTGCATTTGATTGCATTACATTGTAAAATAACATGAACAATTACAACAATAAAACAATGCAAGCAATCACATTTGGCAGGTGCTTTTGTCCAAAATGACTTACCCAAGCTACATGCTGTCAAAAAGTGTTCATCCCTCCCAAAGCAACAACAAGAACAGTAAAAGTGACCAGTGCTACAGTGCAAGTGTCTAGAGGGCTTTACCTTTCACCACAGATGTTATATTGTACAATTGCATCTGTTATTGTCTTCGTCTGTATAAAAATCCCTCCCTCACATCATCTGAATTGGATAAACAGGTTCACGCTTATCATTTCATGATAAAGAACTCTAAATCTGTATTCACATCAAACAGACTCTACCCACATGTCTGAGGCTTAAACCTGAAATAGTGTTGTTTAACATGAAGGAATGAAAAAATTGTTTCTTTGAGTATAAATAACAATAGCTAAAAGACATGAAGCTGCAAATGAATGCTCGCAGCCCTGTGACTGAATGCTCATGTGGTTTAACTACCTGCGGCTAACATGCTGTTATCAGGCTAAATTAATCCTGTTAGTTCTCATCCAGCTAATTTGGTTCTTTGAACACAGTTTAAGGATTTGTTTGTTAATCTTGGATAAAGGCAAAATAAGCAGAGTTGAAACCATGACCAGCAATTACATTACTGGCTGAGTGCTGATCATGTGATTGCAGGGACAAGGGGCAGGTGTGTTGGAAACCCTCCCGGCATGTACTGAGGAAATAGAAACATAGACATATGTCTCATTTTATGTGTTCCTGCTTTTTTTTTTTTTTTTTTTTAAGAGGTGTAAACATTGTGCCGCATGAATGAAACCTCAGCAGCTTTACTCTCAAAAATGATCTTCAGCAAAGTGAGTTCTGCAATTAATCATTTAATAGGTTTTAGTGTTGACAAATAAACAAATTTCCATTTTAATATCAAATTAAATGCCACATTTTCTGGCTTCATTTGTCTTTAAATTGTCACAAACTTTTAGTTGACTTAATGTCTTTTTGCTCACAGTATCTGAACTGGTTCTTTTTTAGTGTACAAACTTTCATTTTCTTTTATAATTCATCATGTGTAAATATAGGTGATTAAATAGCTTTAAATAACTTCATAATTTTGACAAATCAAAAATAGTCTATGGGGTCTTTATGGTAATCTTATCCAGATATGACATGTCTCTAAATACAGTGGGTTTTTTTTTTTTTTTACCTAGACCTGGTCCAAAGTGGTGTAGATGGAAAAAAGTTCTCTTTGTTTTCACAGAAAGAACAAGGCTATCAAAAACCTGAAATGAAAAAAAGCTGGATTTTAAACTATCTTCAGTCAATGTAGTCCAGATTTGAGAAGTTCTAGTATAGTTTTTCATCTAGACCTAGTATGATGTGGTCTAGATGGGGAAGAAAGCTGTGGAATCGACATTTCTTTTGCTTTTACAAATCGAATAAAGGTTTCACAATTCTTGTGTTAATGTTGGCCAGATTAGACAAGTCTAAGTATAGTGGTTTTTGATCTAGTTTAACTTTTTTGTGATTTGATAAATGAAGTGGTTCATAGCTATACTACAAGTGGGTTTCAAACTGTGTTAAGGGTTTAACCAAGATGTCCAACACCCTTAAGGAACAATACATGAATCAACAGACGGAAAATAGCTCGCTCGATATTAAAGTTTTCGTTAACTGTTAGCTAGCTGCAGCCTCGTCAAAAATATAACGTTAGAAATATTGAACAAGTCAATTAATGCAGCTAGTTAGCATTGTTAGATGACTGACTGTTGTGCCGTTACAGTTTAGCCCCGGGAACGATGCAACTGTCAGGCCTCCCAGCATCGCCTAATCAATCGATCGATCAACAAACAATCAGGTAGAGTCAGTAATTACCAATGCTAACAAAGCCCTGAAGTGAGCTAACAGTGAACTGTGAAGTTGACCAGCTAATTAGCCATAAAGCTAAAAATGGGCACACAGTGACGTTGGCTACTTACGCATCGATAGTCTTCTGAATGTGTATTAAAAAATACGCAGCGTGAGTCGTTACTCATTGACTTTGTATTTTGACTGTCCATTTTGACTCACTTTGATATTGGGATAATTTCGCTTCAATTTGTTTGTGTTTTGCTGTAGCTTTTTTTCGTACTTCCTGTATCTACCGTGCGCACAGAGGGACAAAAAGCACCACCAACCGCTCGAGTCGAAGTGTCGTGGAAGAGCCAGAGGTTTGTGAGGCATGGTATTATGGTATATTAAAACTCTACTTTGTACTGTGATATAGCCGATATATATATATATATATATATAAAACCTATTTTGGAAGGCTATATTGTGGTTGTAGATTATATAGTGGTACTATAGGATCAGTTAAACTTTTAGTGATATGCTGCTCAAACGTTGCAAAAATGGAAACACTAACACAATGCTTTGTGACAACTCAAGGCAGCAGCTCTGTTTGGGTTGGTAAAACACATAGTAAGAGCAGTTTAACAATAGCCTCTGGCATTCACCTCAAGGTTGATGATAAGATAATCTCAGTGGATGGTTTTAGAAACCACCAACCTCATTTACAGTCAAATGCAGCAAGGCATGTAACCTTTGTCCTAAATATGGACAGCAGTTTGGCCACACTGTCTGTAAATAATCTGAATCAGAGTAAAGAAAGAATCATCAAGGTGTGTTGCTGTCTTTTAAATAGTTTTTCTTCAGGATTTCAGACAGAGTTTGTAAGATCACATTAGTCTGAAAAAGGAAATATTACAACAACTTCGGTTAATTTTTGAAGATTATTGGGATTGAAAATTAACTGAAAAATTGTTCACAGAATGGATGCCATATTTTCAACGTATGGCAACTAATTGAAGAAGCCTTACAAAATGTTATATGTGATGCAGTTCTAGCCCACATTTGTAAAATATATGGCTATCTAATATCAAGCATTTACTATAGTCAAGTGTCCACTATGGGTCATATACTGAGATTAGTGGTTTAGAGTGACTTTCTATTTCCTCTGCTATAATCTTTCCACTGAAAAAAAAAGACACATTTTATAGTACCTACAACACACTTTTCATGTTTTTCTCATTGTGTGTTTCATTTTTAATTTTATATTTTATCCATATGTATGTGTGAGAGAAAGCAAATGAAAGTGGCAAGTGGGTGTGTTGCATTCTATTGACCTATTGTGACAGTGAAACTCCAGCTGCACCCATTGGCCTTTGAGGCTGTCACGGTCAGTTACTCAGGCAACAGTGAAATCTTTTATTTCTTTTTTTTCCCCCCAAAGATATTACATAAAACAACATGAACACACACGTGTGCACATAACAGAAGAAGTCTCCATTTGCGCTCTCTTTACCATGTATAGAAATGTTCAATTAAAAAGCAAACTTAACTGATTCCAGTACATTTATGTCGTATATATAAGCGTATATATTTACTGTGTGGAGCTGATTAAAATCAAGCAATACATTCGGGTTTTAAGTGTTGTATTCTGCAATAAAGCTACAATACTGTAATCATTTGACACAATTACATGGACAGAAATGAGAAAAAATGGTTTGGTATGCATGTTATAAATAGTCTTATACATGTTATTTTACTTAAAAGTCCTTCATTTTCCTTTGTTCAAGGTGTTGCCACCTGAAGCTAAACTGACAAACAACATTCCTCAACCTGTAGGTCATTTTAAATATGTCTACACGTATATGTAAATGATGGTGTGTAATAAATGTTTTTTGCGCTGTGTTATTACAGATGTAAAGATGTATATATTGTTACATATTACCCACAAGCTCAACACGAGGGGATCCTTTTGCTGTTCCTGCCCTCTGGAGTGCTGCCTTTCCCCCCCTTACTTTGGTTTTAGGAAATACAGACAATAATGTCATAAGCTGTCTCTCTCCTTCAACAGGATGTCATTCAAACACAAATAATACAAAAAAGAAAAACGAAACAAAAAAAAAAAGAAATCAAAGAATCCTATTCTGAAACTAAATGTCTGGAGGTGAAATGAAACAAAACTCTTGAACAACATCCAGTTGACAAGAAGAGAGCAACAGTTGTGAATGACTCTGCAAGTGTTTATGTGCTTCCTCTGCTACGGCAATTGTTACATCACCTGTTTTCAAAGCTGAGGAGATGGATCCGAAAACATTCCCAAGAAGAGACACAGTGTTTCTGTCCTGATACTTTTATGTTTTGTTTGACATTTTGTCAGTTTGTTCTGTTCTAGCCTGGTCCTTTCCAAATCTCTGAAGTGCTGCCCATATCTCAGATTGTGTCAGCAATAGATAAAGAAATAACGCTATCATTAAACTTGGTCCTAAAGAAACATTAGCATTAATAAAAACATGTAAAGACTTTAAACTGAGAAACAGAAAGATACTTAAAGGTGTATAAAACATGCTTTTTGTCGAACACATATAAAGAATGGTTTTTGGTTTTTGGAGGAAATCAAATCTGCTGAATGTCAGTTCTTCCCTTTAGTAACTCTGCATGCATGGTGAATACAGACAAGCAGAAGCCTGATTTAAACACATCTGTTGTTCTACTGTGTAGGCCTAATTCAATTTCTGTGCTGTTAAGTTTAACTCCATTCATGCAACAAATCATACACAACAAATTGAGTACATTTATATAAAAGCTTTATTTTTAGAAACAAATATTATCAATACAAAAATGGTGCATAGAAAAGCATTTGCTTATTTTGACAGATGGACATCTCCAGTAATACCTCAATAATAGCAAATAAAGGACAATAGCAACAATGCATCTCATGGAAACCATCATTATTCTTTATGCAGAAGAATTATCAGTTGATTCCAGTTCATTGACCATGTAGGACATTAGGAGATCACAGGCAGCTGCAGTAAGCATATGCCTCCTTCCATGCAAAGCACAATTTAAAGACACAGACACATCTGATATTGAAGGAGTACCAGTCATACACATACAAATACATCTGAACACACTAACATCATCAGCATCGCAGAGAGGACGCTGAATCGTTTGCCAGTATCCAAGATGTCAGTATTCAAACAACGTTCATACAGTCCACTTCCTCTCCAACTTTGAAATAACATTTGGCTCTCAAACATAGCGTATAGCATGTTATAGTGTGAGGTAATAAATTATACATTAAATAATGGTTTAAATATGTTTCATCTGCGCATCACAGGAACTGAATGCATGATGTGTACAACACTCTGGAGTGCAAAATATATGGGTTTGGCGTTAAGTACACAAATGCTTTCTTCAAGATCAACACATCTACAGTCCATACCACAGAGTAGACCAACACCATGTAGGCCTATAGACAGAAATAAGCTGCCTTTTCTCTACCATTCAAATATTTGTTCAGAAATTTCATCAGTAGTCGCAGCAGCAGCAATGAGGCCTATTGACAAGTCAGTTTTAGCCAGTCCAGGAAAAAAAAGAATAATCTGGCATTTCAGTTTCCGTGGGCTGCGACCTACTGGCCCCATCCTCCGATGCCAATCTCCTGTTTGTAGCGCTTGGTGAGACAGTTGGCCTGCTGTGTCAGCTTGGACAGCACCCCTTGCAGCCCGGTCAGATGGTACTGGAACTGCTTCTCCAAATCCTCGTCCTCTTCTTCGTCGTCATCGGAAGATGATGATAATGATGAGGATGATGATGATGCGGAGGAGGAAGTGGATGCGGATGAGTTCATGCGGGTGATCTTCATGCTCTCCTTGCGCCTCTCATCGGCTGCAGCGCAGCGGACCCCCCACTCGATGTCCCTGCGGATGGACTTGAGCAGCTGGTAATAGCTGTACATGTCCCCCTCGTCCATGTCCGACTTCAGGGAGCTCAACTCCCTGTCCTCATCCAGCGGGACGTCCCGCAGCATGCTGGGCAGCATGATGGTCTGGTCCATGTTGTTCACGGCGCCGATAAAGCGGTTCATGGCATTGAAGAGGGAGTTTTTCTGGTTGGGGGTTTCTGCCAGCTGCATCATCATCTTGACGAGAGTTTTCGTTTTCTTCCTTCAGGAGCAGAAGTGAAAGCGAAGATCCGAGTCTCTTGTCTTGTTTACTCTCCTCCGCGAGTGTCCTGCTTTAATTCTGGGCTGATCGGCTTAAAGAAGCGGCTGCTTGTCTGTAATGCTGCGACGGGGATTGGCTGTCTTGTAAATCAGGCGAGCTGTGCCGGTAGTTAGTTGGGCACGGTTCTTGAGTTTTCCCGTTGATGAGTGTTTGCGCCCTTCTCGTTGTTTCTAATTTGTGGGAAGACGGGTGCGCCTTTATATAGAGATGCCTGCGGTTTCGAGCTTTAAAGGCGGATCCACGACCTGTTTGTCAGGTTCTCCCACTGCAGTTGTAACCGGACCCAAATGACCTGAAGTAGCACACAGCTGAGCAGAGAGGTTTGGCACATTTTCTGAGGGGGAGTGGCTTCAAATTGGCAGTTAGGATAGACGCAACTCCAAAACAGAAAAACTACAAATCCACACCTTTCCTATCAATTTTAAGATGAAAACCCCCAATGCCTTACCGCGCGTAATTACGCACAACAGCTGCCAGTACACCGCTTAATACTGTCCCATCTCAGATATCACTTAACGCGCAATGTGCTGTCCTGTAAATCTGTACTATGTGTTGTCTTCCGGTGAAAGAGATGACTGGCATTGCATCACCACATCCCATTCTGTTCCAATGAGCCAGGCAGAGAAACACGAAGGGTGAGGCCCCACCGAGCAGACCGGTTCCATGAATATTCATGTACAAGCCATCAGCCCACTGCTCGAGCTTCCACCGAAGCCAATCAGATGGCCGTATGCGTTTGCGAGGCGGGACACGTCGATGTTGGACCAATGAGGAGGCCACTCTTGTCTCTCTCACATACAGAAAACAAGCGCAACACGTGGTCGAGCTCTCAAGCTTTTGAATAATTGTTGATTGAATTAATACACTAGATTGACTTTCAGTGTGTCGACCCCTGCGCTGGAAGAAGCATTGTGGTAAAAGTAGCCGAACCCACTGATTTAAAAATACTCCCATTACCTGTGTCCAGAATATTCTTGGGGAAAACCACAGATGTTGAATTTACTTAAAGTAGCCAATCAAAAGTAAAAGCATTAGTTCTGCAGAAACAAATGTCCCCTGGTGATCAAGGAGTGATATTATACATTACTGTTGTAGCTGGTTGAGGTGGATGTAGTTTTTACTACTTCATATACAGTTATAGTAGGTACTTTAGTCCAGTGGGTCCTAACCAGGCTGTGACAAGATAAATCTGAGGGGTTATGAAATGATTAGTGGTTTGGGAAAGTATCATCTCTGCCACAGAAGTGAATTCATCTTCTGGACTTTTCTCTAATTTATATAACATAGGCGTAAGAGATTGTAACCTCTTTGTGGCTCATGTTTGATCAGTTTGGCGGCACATGGAAGTTATTTGACGTCCTCCCAGTGTTTTTCATGTATGTTAACAATCTATCTATAATATTGTCATCCTGATTTTCAATATTGTAGTTTTTTGTTTTTATTTTAGTCATCAGGGAGCTAAAAAGCAGAGTGTTTACCTCTGAAGTGTCATGGAGGAGACGTAGCCTACAGAGTGAAATAAAATGAAAATACAGTACCTCAAAACTGCATTTAAGTACAGTAATTCAATCATTCTACTACTATGTTACTGATCCCCCTTAAATGGGTTTTGTGTTGTTCCATGTATCGTTTGTCCTGTTTTACGTTCATTTTTATGAATGCTATATGAAAATACACCAAGAGGTCCATTGATATTCAGCACATATAAGAGTAAAAATGGAAAACATTGTATCAATAATTCAAGATGTCCTGAATTAGTAGTGAAATAGTGAAGTATCTGCTGCCACATCGATGAGCATCTCCAAAACATATGTCCTCATTGCTATTTCCTTATTATGAGATAAAATTGGGAATGGAGATGTCATAAAAGTACAAGTTCACTCTTTACTGAGTTTCACATACGTCTCTACAGAAATACTACCGGACTGGTTATTTCCCCTTGGGCTAACTAGTCTAAGCAAGCTGCAGTACTGACAATATTACACTTAAAACCAAATTGTTGCACCAGCCACTTCCCAGCAGTGATGGTGGATAGCTGATTTCCCTCCACTCCTCTAACTATAGCAGCTGGTAAACAGGGGGACACCCGCACCCGCACCCCCCCCCCCCGCATCAGAAATAGCCGTAACAGTAATACGCCATGGTGGAAGTGCTCAGTTTGAAATCTGAGCTTCAGTAAACACTTCTGGTCAGACTGAAACTATACAACATGTTTTGCACTGTGTTTCCATAAACAAAACAAAAAAAAAACGTACCATGTCTGTGCTGTTAAAGAACATGTCTGGCTTATTATTATGAATGAAGTTTAAATAGGTTTAAAATAGGTCCATGTTACATACCAGGATAGACTCATCAGAAAGATATAAAGGAGGGAGGGAGGAGGAGGCTGGCTAGATAAGGTGGCCTGAGTGATACTCCGTACCCAGGAAGAGATGTCTATGGGCACAGTTTGTTCCAGATGACAGCAAATGAATCACTGTTAAAAAAAATTGTTGCTCAGCAAGAATGGGGAGAATGTGAACATGGATGGCAAAACCTGCTTGGTGAGTTTCGCTCTCCCGTCTCTGCCTGTCTTGTCCTACTTCCGCCACCTCTTAGTACATGAGTCGTCTCTTTTTCTAACACAACCCCGTCTTGAAACCAGCGGTCGAAGAAATGTTTACAACGTTTACTGAACTGTAATACCACAATCATTGTGGGTAAAATGTCAGCGTTATTAGCAAAATATTCTAGTAGTATCAAAAGTAAAGTACAGTTCAGGTAGAATGGGTCCTGCCAGTGATAAGTTGTATTATTGAATTACTCTAATCATTAACATGCAAGCAGCATTTTAATGTTGTAGCTGGCGGTGGAGCTAAATTTGACTATTAAATCAATGCATTGTGTTTTATTTATTTAGATTTTTAACATCTGAATCTACAAAGTTACTAGTAACTATAACAGTCAAATAAATGCAACAGGAGTAAAAAGTGAAATGTTCACCTCTGAAATGTAGCAGGAGTAAAATTATAAAGTAGCCTCAAGCTGAAATGCTCGAGTAAAGCACAAGTACTTCAGAACTATACTAAGTGCAGTATTTAAATGCACCTACATAGGTTATAGGGGTGGAAGACGTAGTATCTGAATCCTCAATGTAGAAATACAAATACAAGTAAAAGCCCTACATTTAAAATCTTGCTTAAGTAAAAGTACAGAAGTATTATCAGGTAAATGTGCTTAAAGGAGAACTTAAAATACAGCAGAATAGTTCCTGTCAGTGTTAGAGAATTATATGAGATATTATTGGGTTATAACTACTGCATTTAGCAGCATTTTAATGTTGCACCCACTCAAGGTTCACTGTAACAAGCTCAAATAAATGCAGTAAGAAGTACATTATTTCACTCTGACATGCAGTGGAGTAGAAATATAAGGTAGGACAAAATGGAAATAATTAGGTAAAGAACAAGTACCTCAAAATTATAATAAATTGCAGTACTTAGTACAGTATATGTACCAAGTCACTTTCCATTACTGCCTCTGAAGCCTGGTTAACATCCCCACCTACATCCCCTCAAACCCAAATCTGCCTTGGAAGCAGAACTACACAAACACAAATGGACTAATCTTTTCCCCCCTCTGAAGATTAGAAATGGTTTCATTTAAAAAGACCAAAAAAAAGCAGGTCAGCGGAACAAACGTGCACTACTGCTGAGAGATCAGATAGGAACAGGAGCTGGCTCTGCTTTCTCAACAGGGCTGTCAATCAAGGCCCCACCTCACTGACTTCCTCTATTCTCCTGTGATAGGCCTTTCCACTTGTCAGAGGACGCACCGTGCCTGAATGCAACAATGAAACCTGGATCAGTTCGGAAGGGTTTCTCGATTGTGTGTCATGTCAGAAGCGGAGCATCCACCGATTACGGCGGGTGTCATCATCATCCCACAAGGCTTCAAAGAGTGAGAGAGAGGAGGAAGTGGAGAAGGAGGTGGTGGTGGGGGTGGGGGGCAGGGGTGGGTTGCTGCACTATAGGAACAGGCAGCTTGAGTGGGAACTCTAGTACTTGTCATCACAACTGCATGTTACTGAAAAGTGTGAGGCAGGGGTGTCTGAGTTCAGCGGGGAAGCTGGAGGCAAAGCAGCACCAGCAATTATAACAACAGCAGCTGCGACAACAACAGTGACAACAGCTCATATCACAAACAAAGGGGTGGAGTGGGACGGGCCTGCTATAGTACTGTATAAGGTAATAAATAAGGTATTACTGAGGATTCAAACGGTGTGTGTGTGTGTTTGAAGGAGAGGAAGCTTTAGTGCTCCCTCTGCAAGTTTTTGAAACTCAAATTCATTATAAGATCATATTAAAGCAGTAATTCATGTCATAGATTTAATATGATTTTTAATGTTATGAAACTTCCATTTAAAAACACATTCCTTTTACACTGAGCCATGTGAGCCACTGGTAATCTTCACTAAAACAAATGACTTATGATGAGCAGCTCTCAGTGTAGCACATCAGCAGGACTATGTGTGACACTACAATGGTACACACCTGTGTCTTAATAAACCCAGGACTTCTCCTTTATAAGTTTTAAAGATCCCATGTAGTATAAAGTGACATTTCTGTCTTTTTTCATTATAATACATTAATACTGTGAAAGTATCAAAGCACTCAGTCCAAAGAGAAATGCACACACCCCTTATTCAGAAACTGAGCCTTAAAACAAGTCCTAAGGACTTCTGTAACTTTGTGATGTCACAACAAAGCAGTCGCCACTCTCAGTAAAGACCCAAGCCCCGCCCATCTGGACCCACCATCCAGCCTTGCAGGATTCGGTTCTTCTCATTGTTTACCTGAAACCTGTTTTATTTTTATTCAATCACTCAGAAAACAGTCAGCCAATCAGAAGAGAGGCTGAGAACCTCCTCTCTTCTGATTGGCTGACTGACCTGTTGCTACTTGAGCTCCAGAGAGAAGCCGGAGAGAGGAAATGTAAAACTACTATCTACTTAGGGATATCAACACTTCAAATAAAACACAGGAAAACTGTCAAATGTGGGACCTTTAAAAACAACTCACTGTAATCTGAGATGAGTTGTGATATTGTTGCCGACTCTGAGGTCATGTCTTTATTTTGGGGAATTTGGGAGATGTTTCAAAAACCCAGGGGGCCTGGGTGCAAAAATTGGTTGACCCCCACTATACACAGCAGTTTCATTATTTCCCCCAAGCACCCAAAACCCTGTTCTCTGGAGCTGGAATAATTAGTTGAATAAGTGATTAGTTGATTGCCAGAAAATAATTGGCAACAAGTCTAATAATTGATAGTCTTTCTTTAACATTAAAGGAAATTATTCTCAGATGTACTGATCTTGAAAATGATTGTTGCAGCTTCACAGTTTTTCTATGATGGATTAACACGACCTTGCCCAAGGTTTTCTGTGATAATTGCTGGAGTCTGGACACAGAGAAACAATGGCAGCAATTTGATAAAGGACAACTTTACAACAAATGAGCTCCACATAAACTGAAACAGTGGGCTTAAACTAGATTTTGACTGAATTCCTCTCCAAGAGCGGGGCCACTAGATGGAGAACGGAGGACCAGTCATAGTTGATACCTCAGACAAATTATCGATTAATTAAATTATGTAGACCCGAATGAAATGTAATAAGCCTGGGGCTTGGGGCCCTTGGGCAGTTGTCTGTGGTAATCCAGCCTTGTTTATAGTCATACATTTAACTGAAATTTATTTTGCATTCATTATTGTAATAATGTTATATTGTATTTAAAAATGTCTGCTGATTGTTTTTGTCATCTTTTGGCTGTACTTGAACGTGTCTATGCCCAGATTTGTGTGTGTGTATGTATGTACGTGTGTAATAGGCAAGCGCTTCCCGGTGGCATCTCCCTCCAGCCTACAACCCATTAAGTGTATTCGGGAGGCGGGGGCGAGGAGGAGGCAGGGCGCGGGATCCAGAGGCACGCACGCTCCATTAGCGGACCCACTGCCGCGCCGCTCTGCCGGTAATTTGCGTAACGAGATTGGAGGGAGCCCGGTTAGCGCGGTCTCCCCGTGGTCTCTGCGCCGTCTTCCCACCGCTTTTCCGGCCTTGTTTCGGATGCAGTCCACGGCAGGAGCGCAGCAGGAGATGCGGACGAATAAGGATGGAGGGTGTGTGTGTGTGTGTGTGTGTGTGTGTGTGTGTGTGTTGCTCTATCTCCGACACATGCCGCTTCGCCTTATTTTTCTCTCTCGCCACAGTTCCGTTTTCCGCTGATGCTTAAGCGCCATCACGTGGATGACGATGATATTCAGTTTGTGATCAAGTCGAGGGCTAAAAACTTGCTTCGCGAAGTCAACTGAAAAAAAGTCAATAAAGTTAGTATAAGATATAAAAAATATTACAAAGTAGCCTATGTAAAACCTAATGATCATAGACTTCAATTAAGTTTCAACAAAAACTGAGCATTATAACCTCCATGAAGGTAGGAATTATATTAGACTATGAGTTTGAGCAAGAGTGTAGTATGTGATAGGGTGAGAAAGAGCAGAAAGGAGCTAAAATAAATCTCAGACTGCTTTACAGTTTCATGTGTTCTGCTGGTTTCCCCTCAGGCGGTCTTATTTCTGCTTTTATGGCAACATCACTTTGTTTTGCTGTTAAAGTGTGTGGAATTCTTGTTGTTTGAGCTATTTTTTGGTAAACAAAACAAAACAAACAAACAAACAAAAAACCTTACACATGCTGCAACGTGTAGCAGAGAGTGTTGCTCTGCCTTACCTCTCGTAAGAAGCCAGTGACTGCCTGTTTCCTCTGGGTTGCTTGTCCAGGTTGGGTTGAAGTTATTCAGTCAGTTCTTCCCTCAGTATCGACTGTTCCACAGCATTGGAGTTTCCTTTGTTTTCTTTGGAGGAGATGAGGCTGATGACCAGCTGGCTCACGGGATGTCTCTCCATCATTTGGCAATACAGGGTTTTTTTTGTGAACAGTAGAAGCTTATTCCCCATTTTGATCCGAATAAAAGGTGAAATTAGTCTCAATTTAGCTTCCACTGACTTTTTCAATGTTCATTCAAGGTATTTTTTCAGTCTGAATTTGTCAGCTACTCTATTTTATATATCAAGACTAAGTTTACAAAAATAAAACAGCACTGTTTTAATTGTCGAATTGTTTTTCTGATTTTTATGAGACCGAACGTCCATCTTCTTAAGTCTCTCCCTTTGTCATTTGCAGCCAAGTCGAACACTAATCCTGAAGCTAAAGATATGGCTTGTCCCGATTTAAGTGTGGGGACAGCTTAAATAATCACTTTTTGTGTTCTCTAAATGATAAAACTATTGATAAGTCATTAAAATACAATGTTCATATTTTAACCCAGCCACTACATCAGCGCAGTGGGATGAAGCCTTGTGAGGGGTTTTAATGTCAGAATGACACAGGCAGTTCAAACAAGCCAGCCTTGTTAAATAGGCTACATGTAATAAGACACCTATTTAACTCTATGTTTAAAATGTACAAAGCTGTCTCATAGCAAAAGAAGTAAACGCTAAACACAACTGTTATCTGTATATTTATTGATAATAAGACCACTGATGGTGACTTAGTCAATAGTAGACAGCATGGTGCATTTTGAGTGTCTGGTGACCCCATGTGTACGCTGGATGGTATTACAATTTAGTATTTACAGGACAATATAAGCTTGAGGGAGGAAAATAAGTTTTAGCGTGTTGGAAAACATACATTCACTAAATAAATGTACAAATTTAAACGCAATAAGGTTTTTAAAAGCCACAACCAAATACTGACTAAAGTTGAACATAACAGGAGCCACAAAATCAAGACACTCTCTCTCTCTCTCACACACACACACACACACACACACACACACACACACACACACACACACACACACACACACACACACACACACACACACACACACACACACACACACACACACACACACACACACACACACACACACACACACAAGCCTCGTCATACAAGGAAACTACACACACAGGGTTAAGAGGATAGTCAAACAATGATGAAAAATCACACACTGAAAGAGAGATAGAAAATCACTTGGTGAAACTGTAAACGTAATGCCAACCAAATCATAATGAGTATACAGCTAAATTGAAACAGCTACATGTTGCACGTTACTCTCAACAAAACATTGGCCACGATTATTTTGTCAGTGCATGTTTTCCTATAAACTATCAAACAAATACAGATTAACAGCACAAAGTGCGGAATCAAAACTCTGACACAACATTTATATATTAGCATATTAGAATGAGAAACATTACATCATATAAATTACATTTCCAATACATATCTACAGATGGTGATGATGATGGAGGCATGTTGATGCACTACATAGAATACTGTAAATACTAGATGGACACTGTTGGAGTCCCCGCGTATCTCTAATGTCGACTTCTCTCATTGTAGCAGGCAGCTGGCTTTGCTTTCAATTAGAAGAATTCCACGGCCCTAATGATTTGATATGACACGAGCAGGCTGAAAAGTGCTGTTTTGCTGAACTCTGTCACATTGAACATCTTTGTTTTGTTGCAACTGTGACCACACCCAACAGTGATGTCAGGTACACTCCTACATCACTACACCTCAGCAAGAAAGAAGAAAGAAAGGAAAATCAGCTCTTGTTCACTGCTATTTTAAGCGTAATCGTGACATTTCCTGTTTCTTTTAAACAAGAAAGACAAGGACTAAAACATTACTACTTGATATTAAGTGTTTGTTGGATCATCCGAAACTCTGTCCCCTTGCACACATCTTTCTAATGGGGAGGCGCCACGTCTGATCATTTTTGTAACTTTCCAAAACCGCCAATCTAACAATTAGGATTTAAAACTCTGTCTCAATCTCTCTTCATTCTTCACACAACTTCTTCCATTACTTTTCATCTGACAATCGAGTGTAAAATCGAGTGTCAAATCAAAATGCTGATTGGACAGCGAGTTTTTCCAATCCACCTTCGTGCGTGGCCGTTTGGACTTTGCTTGAAACGTGTTCAGGTCAACTATCTGTTTAGCAAACTGAGGCAGGCCCGGTCACACCAGCATTTAAAACTGACGCATTTTAAAGCTGTGCTTAAACTTTGAGTCAACTTCAACTCTGTTAAGCTTTAACACATGAATTTACCTGACCATTAACAACTGCTGTTTTAGGGAGAAAAGTCCAAAACAGAGGAAGATATAGATAATTTTACTGACAGATATTTTGAGTTGTCAAAGCAGGAAAAGCACAGGGAATTAAAAGCATAAACGATGGCTGTGTTCCATTTAGGTGAGGCAGATTTAGGGTCCTGGTATTGTGCATGCTTACTGGGACACAAAGGAATGGAGCCATGATTAATGTTGTTATTTACACCAATGATTTCTCTACATTGACAAGTCAAAAATATCTGCAGTGCGAAGGGTCTGTTGTAACACATTAGCTGAATTGCACCATCCACTTTTATCTAATCTCCTCGTCTGTTATAATATAAACTGCTCCACAAAATGGGAATAGTTTAGAGACAATTATGAGATAGGAGTTGATGGTACAAATCCATCTTTTGGATAAATTGTGTGAAGTTATTGTCCGTTCCTCACTTTCTGGTGTGACAGGACCTTCAGTCTAAAGAGTAACTGATTTGTTACATAAGTGACCTCATTTGTTTGTTCGCTAGATGAATATATTTCTCCTCCCCAGTAAAACGAATGAACTGATATTAAATATCATTTATAATGTATTAAGAAGTGTAAGTTCCGGTAAAATTTACTATTATTTTATGTTACTGTGGGAGGATAGACAGGAAAGAGTCACATTTGGTATCTGTGGTCTTATTCTAGACTAAAGCCATAAACTAATACCGGTACTAAATTAAGTTAAATTAAATATTAAATATAAAAAAAAATATCGCACTTTGTCTACAGGTAAAAATACTCCAACAGCTCTCTCTATTCTTTCCTTTGTCGATTTCCAAATTTTTCATAAAAACTTAAAATATCATCCCTGGTACTCAATCAGTTCACAAAATGTCACAACCATAGGTATATACAATGGTGAGCAATAGCAAAGTCAAATTCAAAACTAAACCCGTCTATTAAAGTATTACTTTCAAGCTTTAGTAATGTCATTCTGTACAAAGATGTGCAGTAGCCTTCTGATGACGTTCGGTGGAGCATGCTGCATCCAACTGAGAAGCCAAGTTGCACCCAATCACCTATCTGAGACCAACACCGCTGTCGACCCAGACAACTCCGGTCTACCTGCTTGTTGTAGGCTGTACTGATCCAAGATATGTGCTAATGAGCAACTTCTACATCAAGCGACAGTGTGATGTGTGGTATAGAAAGCTTTGATGCAACAGCAGTGAGTCAAGGAATGGTGCTTTACAATAAGATACATTAAGATATTACATTAAGATCACAGGCAGAGAGACGGAGGGAGGTAAATTCCAATTCAGACGTGTGATAGTGTTTCGGGAATTTACTCGTCATGTTTCAAGGCTCTTTGTTGCTTCTTCTCTTCATCTCCCTAAAAAGATAGAAACACATAGAAACTAGAATTAGTGCTTTGTGATTGTATGACCCCGCCACTCAGACTAGCTTCAACTTACATCCCTGTTTGTCCAGAAACATAAAATATGAACCATTTGTGTGAAATTTTGTCATAACTGCTGTGTGAATTCTTGAGTTATTGTTAAAACGTGTTTTGTAGGGTCACAGTGATCTTGACCTTTGACCACCAAAATCTTATCAGTTCATCCTTGAGTCCAAGTGAATGTTTGTACCAAATTTGAAGAAATTCCCTCAAGGCATTACTGAACTATCGCGTTCACGAGAATGGGATGGACAAACAGAGGGATGGACCAGAGAACATAAAAAAAAAGAAAAAAGTATCTATGAATGAATAAAACCTGCATTCATTGCTTTTTTTTGGCCACTTGGGAACAACAGCACAAGCTAAAAACACATTAGCTTATTATCAACTAAAAAAGATGTTGCGGCCAACGAATTAACACTTGTATGTATTTGGAAATGTGTTTCTAGCCACGTGACACAAACCAAAACAAAGTGGTGAAAGGCACTAAAATGCTTTGAGTTTGAAAGTGATATATATATATATAATAATTTAATTCTTCATTGATATAAAAATATTGATTATATCAGCTTTAACTCTACTTATGTGTGGTTGCCTGTGTGTGAGTGTCTCTCACCTGCCACGTCACGTCAGCTAGACCATCTCATACTGATTGGCTGTGATGATCCTGGACAGACAGCAGGCCAGCAACATGCCAATCAGCTGAAAGATACACAGGAAAGGGCTTTGGTTAATTGGAGATAAAAAACTGTGCAAGTGACTATTTAGTTTTTTCAAAATGAAGATGTAATTTCTTGTTTTTCTGCCCTGTTGTAAAAAGGTTATTGCTACAAGTATGTACTTTTCTACAATATGTACAATTGCTGAAAACGTGTTATAATACAGATACTACACTGTACACTGTGTCAAGGGAATATAAGGTTCCATTTTAAACAAAAGGAGGGGGAATAAAGTTGCCTATTCTTTTCAAAGTACACTGGTTCTGACTTAATGGAATTTCCCTGTAAAGTACATTTCCTATCAAATCCAAACTGTGAGCACAAAATACAAAATGCAATATGACTAAGTCCGTTGATATTTTTAGCAAGTGTCTTGTTTGTTTTCAGTAATTATGCCTCCACTTCAAACACGTTAACGATTTCTTTATACTGATACAACACACATGCCACCTTTTATTTGCACAGCATCAACTCTTACCTGTGAGAAGGCGATCCCAAACGTCACTCCCGCAATAATGGCCATGTTGGTTTCCATGAATGAAGTGACCAGCTCATAGCAGCCCTGAAAGACAGGGGGCAGGTTAGTTCGCAGAGGGTCCAGGGACATGTTATATGTACAAATTAGGGGTAAGATGGATATCTGGGAGAGTATCTGAGGCATTTGTTAGTGTGTGGAGGAGGGAGATGGTTTTAAAAAAGTGCATGAGGACCTGTCAGATGTAAATACAGTCATCTGCTGACTGATGACATATGCGCTCATAGACAATACAATAACATACTGACCTGGTGGTAGACCTTGTTTGGAGCTATAGTTGCATTGCGGAGGTCTTCTGGGTTGCAGTCAGAGGAGTTGAAGCAACAACTGGCAGGAATGCCGTTGGATGGGTAATACACACTGCCAAACCAACTGGTGTAGTTATACACGCCACAGCAACGCAGCTAAAAACAAACATAAGAGAGAGCATTGAGAACACATCAGAATTCACAGATAAGGCTGGCCTTATATATCTATATTCTATACCAAAACCAACAATGTGTAAGGTCTCTCAATATTTCCTTTTATGTGGCGCTTAAGACCCAAACCCATTCATTCCTACTGAAGATGCAAATCTTTAAAAAGTGGGTCAAAAACAGTTTCAATTTTTTTAAAGTAGTAATTGAAAACATTAATCAAATAGACAGTAAATAGAGGATTTGTTGGGGTCTATTTTGAGCTGCAGATCAATTCCTATTTGGTGTGCTAGTTTATTACATGTAAGGAAACGTCTCAAAATAAACTAAACTGCCCTTTTTTACTGTAGTGCAGGAATGTGTCATTGATGAGTTTTTAACAGTTGGACAACAGCGGAGATCTATAGCACAGACAAAAGCCGCATCAGGCTTTGGTTACACATGCGATACTTGTTAGTAGCATAAAATGATAACCAATTATTTTTATTTTTTTTTCCATGGAATTTGTTGACAATAAAGAAGAAAAATGCAGAATTGCCACCTTTGTCTTTCAGATGTGCAGTTTATGCATCCAGCTTCTGTGTTTATCAGCTGTCGGACCTTGATGATGTCAGGGACTTACCTTGTGCTGCAGGTTATCAACAGCACGGCTCGCCTCATCCTCAGCATTGTAGTTCAGGACTGCGTCAGTGTACGTCCTGTGAAAGGTTCCCTTTATCTGCGGCATGCAAATATATTCACACAATCACACACATTAACGGCATAAGAGTGCTCTGGTGCTTTTGTGTTAGATTTATAAAGGTTGTTATGTGGTGAACTGCATGCTGACCTCGTGGCGAAACACAAATCCAGAGATCCCAGCCACTAACTCAGCGAGGAAGACAAGCGACAGAAACATGGCATACTACAGAGAGAAGAAGTAAGAGCGAGATTTGCATAGTTTGCATGAAAACCCTCTGCCTTAGATGTGTATCATTTGCATATGCTTGCACACAGACACACACACATACACGCTTCAACACACCCACTTGACCACCATTAACCGACCAAAGTGCCCTGCAGCATCTATTGGA
This sequence comes from Seriola aureovittata, assembly GCF_021018895.1. NCBI lineage: Eukaryota > Metazoa > Chordata > Actinopteri > Carangiformes > Carangidae > Seriola > Seriola aureovittata. The sequence goes on along the minus strand of NC_079374.1, from coordinate 9,176,513 downwards.
TTTCTGATCCCTCTCCGCATGATAGAGGTCAACCATTATTCCCTTTATCATGTGACCTGAGGCTAATTAATCAGCATCTACAACACTCCTCTCTCTCGTTGCAACATAACACTCCGCCCTTTCTCCTACAGCCTCTCACCAGCTTCAGCATCCATGGGCTTCCTCTGCAGGTGGCGAAGCATCCAAACAGGCCAAAAACGATGATGACGGTCCCGGTGCCAATGAGGACGTACGGAGCGTTGGTGGAGTTGTCGGCGATCAGAGAGATGTACGGGCCCAGCATCAACTTCCCCCATACTCCCACTGCCAGCAGGATGGCTCCTGTTATCTACAGGGTGGGGGTTGGAGAGAAGGATGTAACAGAGAGAGAGCACAGGAAACAGAATGAAAGCAGAGAACAGGCCTTTATCTGTGCACTTCTGCGATACTACAATAGCTGTGTTTTAGCAGCGTGCCGAGGGGGGAGGAGGAGGAAGAAGATCAAGGTGGAACAAGAAAGGAGAGCAATTAGAGTAAGGAGGAGGAGATGGCAGACAGAAGACACAAATTTATCAGGAGTACGGGATAGCGATCACCTGCTTTATGAATATGCCTGCACTCACACATACAGAAAGAGAGAGACAAAAAGAAAGGGGACAAATCAAAGAAGCTCTTTGATCCGAGGCGAGACGCTTCCTCCTGTTGCGCCTCTCTTAGCATTTCAAATGAAGGCTGCGGATAAAAGAGCGTGCTGTACGAGGCAGATGAAGCGGCGTGTGTCTCAGCTGGGTATGTCTTGCTGGCATCAGAAAGAGAGTGGGGTGTGGAACGGCTGCTGATGATCTGACTCGAGCAAGGGCCAACTCATCATCCTAACCTCCTTCCTTCCAAGAGGAGGCTGCTCGCCGTCCTGCTGGCCAGGCCCTCTGACTATGGAGAGGGAGCAGTCTGTACAAAATGTCTCTGTTCACGTTGTAACCGCTAAAACCGATGAATAGAATACACTCAGCTCTCAGTGGAAAATGAGCTAACATGACTGAAATAATGATGAAGAAAAGTTCCCTCTCTTGGTCAACAATATCATCAGGCCTGATGTGATGTAAAAGTGAGAAAATTACAGCAGTGATAAACAACAATACAAAAAAAAATACAAGTTCTGCTGCATGCAAGTATAACCAGCATAAAGTTTGACTGTTAAGTTCACTCTGAGACTATAGCTTACATCAGCCTCTGCAGGTTAATGACTGTGCTAACAACAGTTACTCTTTGCCCCGTTGGCAGGGTGTAGACATAACGCTTGGGCAAAGGTTTTTCACCATGATAAACCGCCAGCCTCCAGCCTGCCTGTCCTTTGACTGCTGCATTGTTCTGAATTTGCTTGCAGTTCTTAATTAGGAGTTCTTTTATACTTAAATACAGTGAGAGTAGTTTGAGAATATCCACTGTGGCTGTTGTGTTACGTGACTAAACTCGATCGTTGCTCATGCAAACATCCACACGTGGATTTCCCTATCAACACTGGCACAGAAGTGCAATGAGTTTCAGCTGAGGCCGAGATGATAAGAACGGTTAGGCTGGGAGAAAACACGCACAATAAAACACACTGAGAGGCAGTTCCTGAAGAAAGCATAAGCTACAGCGAGGTCTTGAATTTACAGATACACTAGTTAAGGCCTGCAGCTAGTAATAAATTTCATTATCAATTATTTGTTTGATTTACAAACCAAAAAAAAAAAAAAAGAGAAGAAATATTTCAACTTGCTTTTTTTGATTGAGCAACATTTTAAAAACCTGAAGATATTCAGTTTACTATCATAGAGGACTGGGAAAGCCATACAATATTTAGATTTAAAAGCAGTAACTACTTCACTTTTGGCAACCTCAAAAAACAAAATAAATGTGAAATCAATTAATTTTCTGATCAAATATTTAATTAATTAATAGTTTCAGGTCTGCACTGGTTCCCCACAATACTGCTAATGTATTTATCTCTTCGTATTTATGACAAACACGTTGCTGTGGTTTCTATTATGTAAGCAAAACCTATAAAAAGGTATTATTGACAGCCTGTGGGCAGGTGAAACACATAGTGAGAAGTGAGAGCCACTAGATTTTCTATTTATGATCATCTCAAGAGTTGTCTGTTTAATGTCTTTGTAATCTCTTTATCTGAATCCTCATCCTGCTGTTCCCTGTGTTACTGTAGCTGCTATGTGCTACCAGTATTGATTCTAATGCTTTATAAACATGTATGATGTAAATCATCGCATATTATAAGTGTATGTATAAAGTGTTTTTTGCACTTAGTCACAAATTTAAGTGCTGGAGCTTGAGATAATATATAAAATACTTTCCAGCTTGGTGTGTATTTTGTTTGTTGATGATTCTACATCTTTGATATAAAAGTATTCAAACAGCACAATGTGAATCCTTGACTGAGCTGGCCACCTCCAACATACAAATGCGATCTTCGACGAGGGCTCACAAGTAGACAAAGCGTTGTTTTAAGGGGCTATGAGTTAAAAAACATTGGGAGACACTGGTCTAATGAACTCAGATATATAATTAGGTACAAATGGTACGTCAAAACCTCTTAATGTACAGAAATATTTATCATCTCACAGTATATAGGATCCTATTACCCAACCATAAAAAGTGTCTACCACATTAATGTAATTCAATGTAAAGTAAGGCTGGAACAACTGATCATTTTCTTTATCGATTAGTCTACTGACTATTGTCTGGATTAAATGATTATGCTACACATGTCTTGATTTGTCTTATCCATAGTCCAAAACCAAAAGATATTCAGTTTACTATCAAGTATGACAAAGAAAGGCATTATATCCCTACATTGAGAAGCCTGAACCAGCAAATGTTTTTGTTTACAAAATAACCAAGACTATTTCTGTCAAATTTTCTGACTGTTTCTGACTAATCAATTTATCAACTAATGTAAAGTATCCCCTCTTTTCAGCCCCTGTCCAGCTGAACTGAAGGACTGCGGTCTGATGATTTGATTTGTAAGTAATGACATCTACTGTTTCTATTAACAGTGATTCTAACAGCTTAAGCGGACTGTCTTTTAAGACAACAGTGCTCTTGATCACGATGTACTCACTGTTTATTGCCTACATCATCAGCCACAAAATGTCGCTCCCCCTAATAACTGCTGCCTCATACAAATAAAGGATCATCTTGTCAATGCTTAAGTGTTCATTTTAAAGCCAACAGGGAAATCAAGTCCAAGGAGCAGGGACAAGTCATTTCGACTCCAAGTCTGTTGCTGAATTCCAAACAGCCCCCTTCCTCCCGCACGTTTTGTTTGAAATTCAATGCCTGCCCAGCCACCCTGGTTACAGCACAGAGTGTAAAACAGGTCACCCCTCTTCCCTCCTCCTCCTACCCGGGCCTAATAAAGAAACAGAAGGTGTGATGACAAAATATGCTGGCGAGGACACCACGCAGACTCTGCCACCTGCTCTTCATTTCACCGTCCTGTGTGTAAAGTATGACAACACACACATATTCACACTTAAGACATTATTTGCCATGACAAGCCGATGACAGTGAAACCGAGGCCTGACACTGAGGCACCTCTCCCACTTCGAACTTGGTGCCAGTGCCCTCTCCATGCTTCACCCTCAGGGTTGAAGAGAGCCAGTGAACTGTGAGACGCTTCTGCGCTTCAGACATCTGAAACCTGATGCTGTGGATGCACGGGGAGGGCTGGAGGACCATCCAATCCTGACTAAATATAAAAGTTCATATCTATGACACTGGCACATGTCTGCGGAGCAGGAGGACACACAGCACAGCTCTTCTTTTACAGATCTTAACTGAAAGTCTGATTTCAGTTCTGTGTTTCCACCAGGACTTTCTTCCCCAATGATAGAGGTTAATCTAGGTTTTGTCCATGGCCAAGTATAAAGAGGCTATTTTCACTTCCCACAGTTTAGGGTTAATGTAGCAAAAACAGAGAAGGCACTCTTCATGTCCTAAACACATTATAGACGGATAAACCTCTTCCACATGTTCCATTTAGATAATCCACTCTGGCCATATTTGGCTGCTATCAGAAATGTATCACACAGGAATGAGCCTATAACTCACAACTGTGGTCAAAAATTATGGGCAAAAACGTTCTAAATTCAGTCACTGTTCTGCTTAGCCTGGCTGATATGTGGTCTTAGAATCATATTGTTGATTGCATGGACGCTACATCATATTTGAAGACTCAACTGGTAATCGAAAGGTAAACACAAGCACATCCAAACCACCGAAAAGCACACAGGGAATAAAAGATGCTATTTCACCCCTCACTTCACAAGTTCATCTCAAAGTAATTTATCCAAAATTGGAAGCAGTCGCAACCAAATGTATTTAGTTTGAGTAGCTGAGACAACTCAAGTAATCTGCTGGCTCAAATACTAAGGACACTTGTTACAAAGAGCTTTAATTACAGTGAAAAGATGGGCAGAATCTATTCTTCAAATGAATGTGGTTATATTCTGCTTGCTGAGCATGGTGAATACAGCTTTTTATAAATTCAAATCAGAGCAAAGCTTTGCAGCACGAGACCTTGGCAAAAAAATCCAGAGGTACTAACTGAACTCCATGATAAATTTTGTAGCGTTTGTGGTGCTGTTTTGAGTAATATTTTAGGGTGTGTCTGATGTTTTTGCTCCTCAGTGAAACAGCATGTAAAAGTGGTAAAATAAACATCAAGCCAACAAGGTGGACTGTGCACAGACCCAACCCCAGCTGGATACAGGGGCAAGATAAAAACAATGTACAACAGAAAAGGAGAAGACGCAGTGTTATTTTGTATCAAGTAATATCCTTACTGTAATCGGAGCAGTCACTTTCTTGCCTGTGTGCAGTATATAACCTCATCCTTTGTTCACATGGACGTTTGCCTGACAAGACTTTGTAGTTCAAAACATTGTATCAATGAAATTAACCTTGCAAGTTTCAATGTGTGAAGTGGATCCAGCTTCTCAAATGTGAGATTTGCTTCTTCACCATCCATTACATTATGGAAAACTAAATATCTGTTTGGACCACTGGCCAGACAAAGTATACAATTTGAGGATGTCAGCCAAGGCTGAAGGAAATTCTTAAGGTTATATAGATTAAATGATTAATTGCTTAATTGAGAAATCAATTTGCAGACTAATGAATTTGCCCTAGGGGATAAATAAAATATCTATCTATCTATCTAATGAAAGCATGCGCTACTATCAACATACCGTTGTATAACCACCACTGTACTGTTTACTCTGTTCAAACAAGTACAAGTACAATACTTGAGTATTTTGATTTTATGCAAATTTCTACTATTAACGGACTAAATTTCAGAGGAAAATATATATATTTTTTAACTCAACTACAATTTTTGGTAACTATAGTCACTGGTTACTTTTCAGATTCAGGTGTTAAAAACCTAAATGAGCATATAAAATGCAATACATTGTAATACAGTGAGTTAAACCACCCAAGAGTCTGTAAAATGAGTAAAACTAGTTATACTGCATCCAGCTACTACATAAAGATGAAACTTAAATGTTACTGAATCAATAATAATAATCCAATGGTATAATTAATAGCAATGTAACACTGGTTGCATAGCGAGTACTTTTACTTTGCTACTTTTCAACTACTTATTTTCCCAATAAAACTATAAAAAGTAAGATATTGAATACTGGACTTCTACTTGTAATGCAGTATTTCTTTTACAATCTTATACCCTTTTAATTAAGTAAAAGATCTGATTATCTATATAGAGTGGTGGAAGTAGAACTCCTCCTACTTAAGTAAAAGCAGTAATACTACAATATGCAAATACTTCATTGAAAGTAAAAGTCCTGCATTCAAAATAGTACTTATATAAAAGTAAGAAATTGTAAAATATCTGAAGTACTCATTATAAAGAGGAATGGCTCCTGTCAGTGTTGAATATATATATACACAATACACTTATTTATACAATATATATTACATATATGCATTTGATGATTATTAATCATACAATAAAAATGTAGCCTAAGCAAAATTTTTTTTTAAGTTTAGCTTGTTCAGAGGGAGATCATTTTAAATAATTTATATACATTTGGGCAGTTTATTCTTTAATGCATAATCAATATTTCATGAACTGGGTTTTATATATAAAATTTTAATCCTAAGTAAAAAGAACAATATTCCATTTTGAAAGGTGGTGAAGCAGAAGTATAAATTAACATAAAGTGTAAATACTTAAATAAATTGAAATACTTAAGTAGCCTACAGTACTTGAGTAAATCTACTACTTTGCTACGTTTCACCAATATCTATACATGAGTATATACTAATGGTGGAAGGTCCCTTTAAGAATATATAGAAACGACCCCAAAATGTGGAGTATGTGGTCAGAAATGGGCTGTAAACGGGCCTTATCGAACAGACTAGGCCCTTAACGTTGGTCTTATCGGACAGACTTAAATCGTTGCAGTGATATTAAAATCCTCCGCCGCGCTTACTGACAACAACCATGATGCTATGTGTGCAATGTACTGACACCACTGACGCCCAACAGCCCAAATATGTGTAACCTTAACACACGTTACATAATAAAAGACGTAAAAATGCATATCTTAAACCCTAAATGAGGTGTCGTTAGGCGAGCCCCGTCGATCATTTAGCGTTTATTGAGACGAGATAATAATTCCGTCGATGATGATGATGCTGGCTCATCACGCACAACAACAAACAAAAAATGGATTGCGATCATTTTCTGCAGGGTGATTAAAAAAAGATAACGAAAAGCAACATACCCAAAACACGAAGGAGTAAACGATGAGGAGGGTTTTAAGGCAGGTGATGACCGGCTTGGTCTCCATTCTGGAGCGTAGGACAGACCCAATGTGATAACAACAGCAGCGGAAAAAAAATGAAACGTCTCTGCGAGCTGTCGCGTTGCAACCATGCGCTGATGCAGCCACACAGCGTCACTGGAGCAACGCACCAGACCAGCCAGCAGCTTACACTATCCTCAGTGGAAACCCTACATAACACAGCCCGCGATTTACACGGCGATTTTGTAGTCTCAACCAGGCACTAGTTAAATACTAGTTGTTATAATCTGTTTCCTACTGCTGCTTATATTTATGTGCAGATGTATGCAAAGGTTTGAACATCCCTGAGCAAATTACGTATTTGTGTTGGTTCTGAAAAAGCAATAAGCAAACACAACCCCTTCAGCCATATTTGCAGTGGGGCCGGTGCCACCACTGTTTTTTTTTTTTCCCCAAGTGAGGAAATATAATATTCTTCAATCCGGTTCAAACTGTTAAACATTTTTTAGCGCATGAAGATCAAATCATCACTAAAGTCTATATCATGCAAGAGAGCCAATAAAAAAGTGAAGGGGTCAAAGTTGCAATATTGATATTGAAGGCGTGGTAATTGATTCATGATGTCAACTCTTGTAGTGAATGACTTCGTGGTTGTGTGATTCGGCCAATGTGTCAAGTTGCAACATCAGAGGCTGAAAAATAAAGCCAACACCTAAGTGTCAAAAACTGCAGTTCCTCCAATGACCACTTGAGGCTGGCTCCAAAAGTGAGTCATGTTAAAATGTCCAACACTACAGCAGAAATAAACATGTTTACAGCCTGATACAAAAAACGGTTTTGGTCTTTATAGCTTAATTCCTCCTTCATGGCAACTGTAAGGGGAGTGATTTCTTATATAACATCTGTTTAAATTTTACTAAGGCTTGAAGTGGTGCATAACTGAGGGCATGCTGCTTTGAGTGACAGTGCATGCTTGCCACAAACCGGCATGCACCACAGTCTTGGCTCCACACATGAGGTCACCGTGACCTTGCCCTATGACCACCAAAATCTAATCAGCTCATCCTTGTGTCCAAATGAACGTTTGTACCAAATTTGAGGAAATTCCCTCAAGGCATTACTGAGGTATATTGCATTCAGTAGAATGGGATGGACGGCCGGACAACCAGAAAACATAGTGCCTCTGACCCTGGCTGTTGCTGGCGCATAGGCATAATAAATAATATAAAAAATGTATATATATATATATATATATATATATATATATATATATATATATATTTTTTTTTTTTAAATCATAATAAAGCAGAATGAACCTGCAATGGAACATCGGAACATTTAAACATTACAAATATCCAAATGAACAAATTTAACTGGAAATGGTTTGACACTTGCTTATATTTGTGAGCTGTCTGTGTATGAAAGAGAGTGACTGAGTATGTGTGTGAGAGTAAGAGAGAGAGAGAGAGAGAGAGAGAGAGAGAGAGAGAGAGAGAGTGAGCAAGAGAGAGAGAGAGAGAAACTGTGTGTGCATCCTTGATACCTTCTATTCTCTCCATTGAAAGCTGGTAATGTTTGTCATCAAAGACAGAGCTTTGGGATTGATGAATTGCTGTTTTTTAGTTTTTCTTCTCCACTTTGGTTCCTTGTCTAGATTTATCTTGAAAAGGCACCTGTTAAGACAGAAGTACAATTGAATGAAGTGCTACAGACAATCAAGCATTGGTTTGAAAATACTGTCAAGAGCAAAAGTATTTGGACAGTTACACATTGTTTTGTTCTTCAGGCTGTGAGCTTCAGCACATTTAGTTTGAAATAAAATAACAGAAACTACATTTAAGTGCAAAGTCTCAGCTTCAAGTAAGTTTACATCAATATAGAAAGAACTGTGGGAGCAATTTATACACATAGAGCCCACATTTTGGGGGTTAAAAATTAATTGGATAAGATTGGCTACTCAATGTTTCCTGGGCAGGTGTGTCATTTCATCATCAGTTCATGAACAAAAAAGCTCACACATGTCGACAATGACTGGGATTCACTGGATTTACAAACTAAGATTAAACAAGAGCATTATGTGAAATGGAAAATGGCACAACACTCATTTTATTTCGACTGTCTCTCATTATTGTCTTTCAGCTAGCTAAAAGCTAGCTTAACTAGCTAAAACCTAGCTAAATGCTTTTCTTTCAGTTCAGTTACTAGTAAACACAAATCCCTCAATCACCTGCTGTAAATCCAACGTCTCTGCTCGCACATTCTCAACACAAAATATAACCAGTCAACTCAGTCTCTCTGGTCTCACTGAGCTTCTCCAAGTTTTCAAACACTGAGCTGAATGAGCTCTGTAGTCACAGCAGGGATCATCAACACAAACAGCGTAAAGATGGTGCACGCGGGAGAAGTGACCGTAGAAGGCACGACTGAAGCTAGTAAACAAGCTAAGCTAACAGGGCAGGTACGGTGAGCAGACACCAATACCTGCTTATTAGCGCTAAAATAAAAATGATGCCATAATTTCACTCACCTCAAAATACAGGAGCACAGACTTCCTCACGCTCTATTAGTCAATTCATCACACACCAAGCCATATTATTTGTACGCGATTTGCATGAAAATTTCTCCAAGAGGCATCGGCACCACAGACACAGCCGAGAGGTCACGTTCAGTGACTTCAATTAGCTGAGGTGAGGCCTGCAGACAGCTGGCAGACACTTAACACTGTAAGCGGCCGTGCCCATAAATTATACATACATTTCGACACAGTAGAGTTGTAATTAAGGCTGAGATTAACTGTACAACAGTTTTATGTACCAGGCTGTAAACATTTTTATTTCTGCGATAAGGTAAAAGTTGGGCGGTGTAGGGGATTGAGCATAGAGCTTCCGTGTTGCCTTTATTTAGCTGCCCCGGAAGTTACCGCTCCAGCATACACCTGTTGGTCACGCAACACGGCAGTGTTTGATCAGGGACACTGACAGTGGTCGTGGTACACAAGTAATTTTACTTCTTCTTTTATAAAAATGTCTTTTTAGTAACAGTAGTTTTACTTGTGTACAGTTTTCCAGTACTCTTTCCATCTCTGTCATTTTCAGTGTGAAGAAGTACTGACATTATTGCTTCTTTCAGTATAGCTTTCTTGATAACAATATCTTCCTTAAGGAGAGAGTCCATTGTTGAGTGCCCCTGCTCTGTACCAGTCTGTCTTTTATCATCCGTTCCTTTATTGTACATATTACTGAAGTCAGGGCAATAGAACTAAGCTTGTTTGGCTGCTTCCCAGGTTTTTAAATTGGGATTATTACAGCATGTTTCCATTCCTCCGGCAGACAACCAATCTCCCATACATTATTGATTAAGGCTAGCATTCCTCTATTTCCAGCTCTCCAATGTGTTTTAACAGTTGGTATCCCAGAGCCTGAAGGACCTTCACACCATTCCTCTGATGCCCTCGACAGAATTGATGACAGAGCCCTCATCCACCCATCCTCACAGGCACAGGTGGCGGGCTGTGGATGCTGGGGTACAGTACAAACAAATGTCCTTGTTTTCATCTAAAACACTCTTGACTTGTTCACCCAAAAGATGTGAAATCAAACATTGCAACCTGTTAAGTGTTAGACATTTTTCTCTGCAGACTCTTATGCTATTGTGGGGTCAATATGTCTGAGTAAATAACCCAGCAGCAAAGAGGAATGTGTGCATACACTTTTATTGTACATAATGTGGATGCTGTGGAAGATGTGCTTGTGAAAGGCCTGTTTAATATCACCCACTTGCTTGTGTTGGATCATATATCATATAAACACCAAAAATGAGGTTTACAAACCATGAGTGGTGAGGATGGTTGTAGGGTTCTGGGAACACACAGGTTAATGTTGTTTAGACAGGTGTTCCTATTATTTTTGTAAGTCAATAGATAATAAAAGATAATAGAAACACCTCTCACCTCAAGAACAAGTGTAACAACAATGGACAAGTTGGTTGTCACATCTTACAAGCTTCATTAGTAGACAGCGGGCACCAGGATACATTATACTTAAGATAAAACTGTGTGCTATTATAGGTCGGTCACGAAGCTGGTAAATATTTAAAAATACTTTTGTTTCTTAGATATATATCTATAGATCATATTGCAAACTAACAATAGATTATGGGGACAGTGATACAATACTGAAATGCTCAGCTGCAGCTGTGTTATATCATGGGGAAGAATCAGATTTCATTAAAGGCTTTTGGAAAATGCTTTGCTTTCAAAACAGTAAAAACAAAAAAAACATTTTTTTGTCGTCTTTTATAACACTCTTACAATACAATCCATCAATCCATCCATCCATCCATTATGTGGGTGCTGCAAAATTAGAGGATACAAAGACTGCTCGACAATAAAGCCACCTGCTGTAAAATCTGTTTTAGATTAATCAAAGGACAAACAGTCGAGAGTGATAATTAATTTGAGCACCAGCACGGAGAAGAGTGCTGTGTGCTATTTGTCCTACATTTGAAAAGTAATAAGCAGGATAAGACATTTCAAACGTCAAATGCGCATCTGTTGACCTAGAAAAGATGTAGGAGTGTTTGAGTCATACAGAAGAAACGAAAAGCAAAACAGCAAAGAGACAGAAAGCGTCTCACAAAATCTTAACAACAGGGGGCATGGCGTATTTTGTCAAAAACTATGACTGTCCTAACACAAAACAAGCAACAGTCAGTATGTATATACTGATGATGATATAACAGGCAAATGTACGTATAGATGATGCTGCTTCACCCTGCTCCAAACACACAGAGACCAATCTACACATTGTCCACATTTCTAAATCTTACCAAGAAACACTGTGGTTGACTGATGGAGATGGAGTTGACTGAGATTTCAACATTCAGAGGGAAACTTTATTCTTTCCTGACCAATTTGTTTTTTTTTTTTTAAGTTCTCAAAAGACATTGCGGTTCACTGTTGGCATTACAGCAAAAAGCTTCTGAATCGCTCATTAGAAATTTGAAACAGACGGCAAGACATAACCTGACTCAGTTTAGGGTGATCAATAGATTTAATAGAATTCATAAAATACAGGAACCATTAAGCAGTTAAGGATTAGTCCATTACTAAACAATTCATATAGACATGTTATTTTAGCCTGACTACATTTGTTTGACTCAACAGAGCTAAAATTGAACCAAAATTGAAAATAGATATTAAAAACAACAACAACAAAAAAAACATACAAACACAAACACATAATCAGTCACTTCATAACAGACATTGTGGTTCTTCAAGTGTGTTCAGTCAGCAGGAAATACACAGGCTGTAGTGCTCAAACATACAGTTCTTCAAGACAACGGGCCTCATGCAAGAATAACAAGCACTAACACATTTGTTCTTCAGTGATTTGTGACAAACGATCTTCATTTTTCACCTTTGCCACAATTTTCTTGTACTTATAATTTTTTAAGTACAAATGAATTTTACTTGTGGTCCAGACTTGTCCTGTCATACAAGTCACGTACAGCCCCTATTATAATGCCTTAATCTGAAGGAATTTGCAGATGACCAACTAAAATAAATAACTATAATAAACAAAGCAAAAATTAATATTGTGTTCATCAAATCACCAACATCATGGCTTGCAGATTTAGAGGTTTGACCACATTTTGGTAGGTTTTATTGTATTTGAAGGGAAATTTCTCTCACATAAACAGCTGTGTCGGTGTTGGTGTGCTTATTGCTGCCCAGGTGAACATCCTCTGTTGCACCTGACAGTCGAACATCTATATCCTCCTTATTTTCTGTCACAATATGATTCTAGACGGATGACGTGTTGTTGCTGGCTGTATTATGATTGTCTAATTGTATCAGGTCTCCTAAAATGACCACATGATCTTGAAGCTCTGTGGTCTTCTTTTTACTCTTTGGTAAAATTTTGTGGATGAAACTTGCCCACAAATGGAGCAGAACTGGGACTCTTACATTGCATTTTTAAGGGCACTGATTACCCAAATCTCACAAATGCTCACCTACATATTGACAGTTGACAATCATCAGTTTGAAATAAGCAATTTATGACGAGTTTGTGTAGTTCAGGGAAGCCGACTAGGAATTAGTAAGAGGGGCTTAGGCTCAGAATCTGAAAATGTTCTTGCATGAGGCCTAATATTTAAGTAAAACTAGTGTACATTCCCTGGTCTACCTGTGTGTATTAGGCTACTTTTTACATTAAAAGTTCCCTGTGTAAGACAAGTTCCTCCTCAGGTCACCTGTCAGTCAGCAGCTGGATGATTGACAGTGTCTACACGGACAGTTGTGTCGAAGCAACAACGAGGGGGGAATACATGAAAGGGCAGGAGTGAAGTCACTGACAGTTCTCATCATGCTCTCTCAAAGGCACCAGTCTCCGTTGACTCAAGTGAACTTGAGCATCTGTATTATCTTGATCCCTGATGTGCATCCTGTTTCACATACTGGAGTTTACTCAGCTCTTTGACATACACTCCTGAGGCCCTCCTCTTCAGACTTTCCAAAGCTTCGAGTTCCTTCTTTAACTGCTCTCTATACTGACCCAAACTCAGCCATCCATGCTTCGTATTTTTCCAGGTCGGCAGCAGAGACAGACTTAGAGATCTTCTTGAGCGTGAGGGTGAAGTCCTCCATGGTCACAGGCATCTGCAGCTCGTCTTTGGACAGAGCTCGGATCTCCTCAGGGCTCAGGCCTTGGATTCGACGACGCATTGCCATCATGGACGCATCCCTTACGCACATGTAAAGACAGGAGCAGAGAGAGGCACGGGACAGACGACTGTTACTCATCACACATGTTAATTGAAAGAAATGTACCCCTTAAACAATGCATACTTCAAATAGTATTGCTCTTGTTATAAATTCCATATTTGAAGAGTTTTTCTCCTGTCAAAAGGGATGGAGTCTAGGCTATGATTAAATCCTGTCGGCTACAGGCTGTGTGTGGATGATATTCACACACATTCAAGGTCAATAAAACAATGCAAGCTGGAGATGAGCAGACACAGACAACTTGGGCAAGATAAAATACCTGCCATTCCCACCATAGCTATGGTAGAATGGATGCCCACACCAAGGGCAGGATGGTTATGAGAAAAATGTTTTTTTTTTTTCAAAAACATTTGCTTTGGCATCTCTCCTTTATTTCTATAGCGACAGTAGAGATAGACAGGAATGCTCTTCCATGAAAGCTACCAGGGGCGCCCATGAGAAAAATGTTAAACTAAATCAATTATTAAACATAAACGTAAACATTATTTTTATTATTCACTGATATATTCTGACTATGGTGTGTGTCACAAAGTAACGATAAAGCTAAACATGTATCAATCATTACTCTACTTGCTCTAGTGGTGTGAATGTGTATCTAAGCTTGTGTGTATATGTATGTGTGTGTGTGTGTGTGTGTGTGTGTATGTGTGTATATGTGAGCCCCAAAAAATCCTGCGCCTGTGTGGAGAGGCAGCTACAGCACTGATAAGAACGGATGACAACAGAAAGTGAAACATGACCCGATGATCTAATGATTAATCATTTTGTATGTAATTACTCTTTGTATGTGTGTGTAAAAATTCAGGGTTTAGACTTTGATTGTTCAGTAACAGCCCTTTCTATGAGCTTATGTACATTACGACAAATTAACATGATTATATAAAGAGTTAGAACTGATTAGTAAGAGACATTGCAACTTGGTTTACTGAACTTTAAGAAAGCCAGAGAAAGACCATTTTGATTAGAAGGTGATTGGGAAAAGGAACAATAATGTAATTTTGAGGTAAAAATCAGCTTTTTCTCTGAATTTATGGAGACTGGAAATAATTTTACACAACCTAAGTCTGTCATTATGAGTGCTATTTTATTTTAAAAAAACAAACAAACAAAAAAGGGCAAATTTCTTCAATAGTGATGCGTGGTGATATAAATATTTTTTACATGGAGACATTTTCAAGTTGTTTTTCTATTAATGTAATATGCTAATGTTAACAGTGTTAAACACAGCGGTGATGCAGGATAAACTGAGAATTATGTTGATGTAATTCTACTGATTTGTACTTTTTTTGTAAAAGCATACACACACTAACAAACACACACCTGCAGACGTTAGTGATGTCTGCTCCAGAGTAGCCCTCAATCTTCTCAGCAATGAGGTCCAGGTCCACATCAGCAGCCACCTCCACCTCCCTCAGGTTGATCTTTAGAAGCTCTACACGACCAACAGCTACACACACACAGCATCGATCAGATATTAGGATGACACATTTGAACATCAATTTCAGAGAACTGGATATTTGTGTACTCTCTAGTTGAGTAAATAAAACACTTGAACCATCAGTAAGTCCACAGTGTGAATCAATATTAATTACTCTTATATTAGATTCACTTGTTTTGTTGTGCTGTCAGTGTGTAGGTGATGAGGTCACCTGTGGGCAGGGGGATGTAGATCCGCTTCTCCAGGCGTCGTCGTAATGCCTCGTCAATGTCCCAGGGGAAGTTGGTGGCAGCGAGAACCATCACCATCTTAGAGGGGTCATCATTCTCCAGCGCTCCCCCCACACCTGGTTGCACAAATAATGATCTTGGAATCCAGGATATCTTACTGAAATAGTTTTATTTTAGTAGTGAGCTTTCTACAGTTTTACAGATTCAGATATATTACATCGAACACATTGAGTAATATAGTAGATTTCATCCAAACGGTGTCAAACACCACGGGAGAAACATTACTGCAGCTGTGTTGCATAGGTATTAACTGTACAATTT
The DNA here is from genome assembly GCF_021018895.1 of Seriola aureovittata. Classification (NCBI taxonomy): domain Eukaryota; kingdom Metazoa; phylum Chordata; class Actinopteri; order Carangiformes; family Carangidae; genus Seriola; species Seriola aureovittata. The sequence continues at coordinate 9,160,925 of NC_079374.1, read as the reverse complement.
AAAATTCTGATGTAATTTCTGTTAATTTTTTTTTCATTAACTCCACAAAAATCTCTATCAGGAAACTGTTCATAGCTTCACCTGCCCACTACTCTATTCCACTCACCATCCATCTGAACCAGAAGTTCTGATTTGACCCTGCGGCTGGCTTCATGTTCATCAGATGTCCCTCTCCTGCCACAAATGGAGTCAATCTCGTCTATGAAGATGGTTGTTGGTGCATAAAACCGGGCCTAAGAAACAAAAATAGTTTAAGAAACTTTTTCTATATAACATAACCATAGCCATGTAACGTAACCATATAACATCACAAATATATTTCTGACCTATGTTAGATGGCAGAGGAATATAAATATAGGTTTCGAGCTTCTGTTTTGTATTGTGACATTTGCGTTATAGACCAGCATTTTTACATAATGCGCTTGTCTAAAGTGCCTTACAATTTGCCTCTGATTCATCCACCCACACACACCGACTGCAGCGAGCTACCATGCAACCTGCTTGCCTGACCATCAGGAGCAATTTGGGGTTCAGTGTCTTGCACAAGGACACTTCAGCACGTGGACAGAGCTGGGGACTGAATCACCACCCCTGTGATTAACAGATGACCCACTCTACCTCCCACATACCCACATGTATACGTACCATTTCAAACAGTAGACGAACAAGTTTTTCAGACTCGCCCCTGTATTTGGAGGTGAGGGTGGAGGAAGACACATTGAAGAAAGTAGTCCCACACTCTGTGGCCACGGCTTTGGCTAACATGGTCTTCCCTGTCCCTGGAGGGCCAACCATTAACACACCCTGAGACAAACACACTGTTGTTAAACTTAAGACACATAAACAAATGTACACAGAGATGTTTTTCGGGCTGACAAGCAGTGACTGCAACTTCTGATAGTCACAGAAGCAATCACTGTGAAAATCTAGATTAACATAAGACTTGCAGACATGTCAAACTATCTCCTGCTGCTGTCAGAAAACTGTGTATTCACTTCAGTACCCCTGCAAACATCGGTATGAGTAAGGACGCGTAGCATTTAAATCCACTGGGCTGATAAACAAGTAAAGGCAGCTCAAAAAATCTGAGAAAGCAGAGAGCGCTTCATCTGCTTCTACACGACTGAAAGCCCGCAGATCTGATCAGACTTATTTTTCTCTGGCTAACTAGATACAATCTCTTGCAAATAAGCAAAAGTATCAAGTATCACTGCTCTTTGCTTTGCATAATTGGTAAACCTGAGTTACTTATTTATTGTGAAATTTACTTGTGTACCTGAGGGTATGCTCCACAGAGAGAGAGACAAAATTGCAAAAAAAAGGGCGCTGTTTCCGTCAGTTTTGGCAGCTAATAGCTCATGATAACAACTTGCTGCCAGTTTGTCGAAAACATCTAAAATTACTGTCAAGTTGTGCTGATTCATTGCTGATTCATTGAAGCTTGAGAGAGAGAGAGCTAATGCCAGAAGCAACACTGATTTGCAGTTGTTTAAATGCCAGTAATATTAAACAAAATTACCATCCCTGATGCAAATCTCCTTTGTTAACATTAGTCAGACATCACTGCCGCTCTGATGGCTGACATTTTGGCATGTGGTTTGTGCGTGTTGCTATGGAGATTACATTTACATTTTCATGCATTTGTAGTCCCCGCTGCTTCAGAATCCATACACTAATGTGTCTTATACTCACAGCGGGATGGGGCAGACAGATTTTCAATTTAAAAAAAAAAAACGTATGCAACTAGAGATTTATCAGAATCTCAGCAGGAGCAGGTGGGAGTGGGAGGGCGCACATGCAGTAACCATGCAGCACAGACCTCTATACTAAATGTCAGCTATAATGAAACAAATACCGTCTGCCTACCTGTGTTCCACTTTAACAGTCGTGACCTTAAAATGTCTTTTTCTACAACGTATTAATCCTTCATTTTATTGTACTTTCAGTAATCTGAAAAAGAAGGGAGAAAGAGCTCTGCACCTATCTTAACCGAGTAAAGAGTTCAATTATGCACGCATATGTCAGACAAATGGAAAGCATTGTGCTGCTGTGAAAAAAAAAGATACAGTATTGACCCTCACATGGCAGGCCTGAGGGGAAGAAGCCTCACATGATGAAGCTCAGCTCAGACTGGTCATTCAGTCATGTAGACACTGAGAGGTAGCGTGACTGAGCAGGCCCATTGCTAGTGATGCAAACATATGAAAGACTTTGTATAGGGTGGGAGTTACACTACAACTTTGTAAGAGCAGGTTGCACCATACAGGTTACTTACAATAAAAAGTTAGGATAGATCCTAAAACTTAAACCTCCCTGGGCAGATGTAAATCATTCCTTATTAACTGTTGTTATAGAAAAGTTAGAAAGCTCGGAGACTTATGATAAAAGAAAATTATTTTTTTCAATATTTGAAACACAATTCCTGTCAAAGACTACATCCCTTTATATTTGGAGGAGGAAATTACTATTACTATTTATACTATTACTACTATTTTATGCTGCAGTCACTCGGTTGCTTGCAACAGCAACTTGTATGTGTTGTTGCTGCCTTGGGTCAAACCTTTTATGCTAAGATTGAAGTTTTCTGTTCTTGATGTGTTGTATGTGTGACACAAACATCCTCAGCTCAGTAAAGACAACTGAAGCAGAAACAATAGATAAATGATCTTGAAATTATCAATGTGGAAATGCGCATCTGTTAGTTGGTTCACACGTGATTGCTTGTATTACTGTCTCCTATCTATTTAACTAGTCCACTGTAAGTCTCTATTTTCCATCACTAGTCAGTAGTGATTTTCCCTTCAATATTGCCTGAATGATGCACCATGTGAAACAACATGCTCTGGCACAATGTTTGATAACTGACTTGCAGTGTAAGTAGTGTTGGTGCAGCTGAACAAAGAGGCCGGTTTAGTGTGAAAGTGCAGCTGTTGCAACAGGCAGCAGGAGTCTCATATTGAGTTGCTGAAGATTACAAAGATGGTGGGCGTGTTACAATCACCTTCTGTAAGGCCATATGGCTGGATGTTAAAACACCAGCAAGTACATACGTTCAGATTTGAGCACAGCACGATGTGAGATGCTCACTCCTTTAACAAGTGCCTCTATTGATCTCTGTGATTTCTTAGTCATTTGTGTGTGTGTGTGTGTGTGTGTGTGTGTGTGTGTGTGTGTGTGTGTGTGTGTGTGTGTGTGTGTGTGTGTGTGTGTGTATACCTTCCAGGGGCGACGAATGCCCTTAAAAAAGTCAGGCATCCACATTGGTAACACCACTGCTTCTCTCAGCAGTTTCTTAGCATCTTCCAGATCAGCAATGTCATCCCTACAGTTCAACAAGAGAATTCAGTCAGCAGGGCTGAACTAAACAGCCCCTGCAGCACAAAGTGTAAAAGGAGTATGTAAGAATGTGTGTGTATGCTACCATACCAGTGTACATTAGGGTTACGGGACACAATATCTCTCTCCAGTGAGTCCACCAGGTCACTGTCGTATCCTGTGGCATCAAATTTCTTCTGCTCTACATCCCCTGGTCCGTCGCCAGTGGCCTTTTTTCCCTGAGAGGAGAAAGAAGGAAAAATGACAGATAAAACCAAAAACAGGTATTTTTGGGGACAGATTGATTAATTCATCTATCCATTCACTCAACCACTAATCATCATCTGCAGTCTGACCTTATCGTCTTTGGCCTTTGTGCCACGGGCATCTCTGAATCCCGGTCGGTCTGGTTTAAGGTTGGCCTGACCGCGACCTCCTGGTCCTGCCCCTCGATGCTGCAGACCCGGGGAGTCCTTCCTCTGCTGCTTCACTGCACTGTTGGGACGCTTCACTGCAACAGGATTCCTTCAAAGACACGCACACAGGATTAAAACTACACACATGGATAAGAGTAGGACACACCATGATAATTTGCAATTGAGGAAATAGTGATAATAATGTGTGCCTAATGTTCCCACAGAGTGACATGAACTTTAAACCAGCTCTGCTAGTTCTTTGTGCTGGTAAAGATTGGTATGTCCACTTCAATGAACAGATAGTAAAAAAAAATCCAGCATGATGAGTCACATTGTGCTGGTAGAGATGAAATAAATTATGCAAAATAGCTGTCTTGATACTTCAAAGTGCTTCCTTATTCCAAATAGAATAAAACAAAATGTGCACGCACGCACACACACACCTGTGTTCTGCAGGGATAGGAGGGGGCCACACTGCTGGATCCTCAGGTCTCTCGTCAGATTGAGGTGCAAGGATGTCGACTGGCTTCTCTGACTTAAAGCTCTCGAGCGTTCCCATGATGGCTTTCACCTGCTCATACTCCTCAGTGAGTTCTTGCCTGACCTAATCACAAACAGAAGAAGAAGAGTATTACATCAGCACTGCATCCTACTGAAATACAACAGTTGATGTGTGTAGATGTCTGTGGTAAACAATACTGGGTTTATAGCAAAGCCTTAATGTTACAGAAGGGCTATTTGGCTTGCAGACAGCAGTCAATTATTCACAAATACAAAAAGTCCAACACTGAATTAAAACACACATTAAGATAAATTAAAAATGAATATTAATTAAAAAAACAGAATAAATTTCCTTATATACAATCATATACCTGTTAATGCTACCTATGTAGCTCCCCAGGGCTTCCCTTTAATGACAGTTTACTAACGTGTGTAAGAACATAGTGTGGTCAGGAATTTGGGGAACTCACCTGTTGCCATTTGACTTTAAGTGCAGGGTCTCTGAGGGATTGACAGTGCTTGTGGATCTGTTGAATGACACCCTGGTAGTACACAATGGAGGAGTCATAGTTCCCAAGCAAAGCATACTCACGACCCTTCTTGGCGTTGTCACATATCTCTGCCAAATTCATGCTGAATAATAGCTATATTGTGAGGGAAAAAAAGAGGTCATTACTTTAACTGAAACAATGGTGTTGGGTAAATGTTGGTTAGTTAGTTTTATTTGTGTATTTTCATTAGCATTTTATAAGTACATAACATTAATGGGGATTCAAATCATAAAAATCACACAACTTAAATAACACTGGTAACCTAATAAAATATGTCTTTTCTTAACACCTGTATCTTCCTCATCTCCCCCTTTAAAGAACAAGAGTACAACACAGGTGCAGTAATTATAATACAGATAGTAACACTGACGGTCAACATTAAAGTGCGCAAAACAAACACCTGCACAAAACCATCACCTCATCACAAACAGACCCACACCCTTACTGGATGCATCCAGATCCTTTGTTGCGAACTCTTCTGCTCACTCATTCGTATTTATTCCCAAATAAAATACAACATAATTAAATAAAAAATGTCTGACATACATATATACAATAATACAGTTCAACTACAAAACGAGCATAAAGTTGAATGAAAAAATCTCTACACAAACTGAACATTATAACCATGATGAGTGATTTATTGTGGAGTTAAGAGTTTTAGCTGGGTGTATGTATTAAACTGTCAATGCACACGTTTATGTACAGAGTAAATAAAATATTTAACCACAGTAACATTTGACTATAAGTTCATCACTTTAAACGCCCGATTTCCCAATAATAGTTTCAACAGGTTTCCAGATGTCTAAGAATTGGTCCAATTAGGTATATAGTTATATGCACAACCTTTCGTATGGATGACGTTGAGAATTTTTTAAAACCACATCAACACATCAGGGCTTTGGTCCTTGATCCACAGCTGCAGAATGTGTAATGTTACCACATACCATATTCTCAAATATTCAAAATATACTTGTTTTGTGATCTAAATCTAAGACACAGACTAAAGGGTTCAGTGTTACATTGACACCAATAACCTTAATCAAATTCAAAAGACATGAAAATATGTTGCTTTACCCGTGATACAGCATTTTAAACTAGGTCAAAACCACATTGTAAATTCTAGTCATTACACGATGATGCAGCTCCATGCGAGTCAGGTGCAGCTACTGCAGTGGTCAAAAACATGGTAGTTAAGCCATCTGATTTCAGGGAGTGTGATTTTAAATGTTTATCGCAGACAGTTCACAACACGGTTAAATCAAGCTACTATTCAAATGAGCTTCTTTACTTGTCTACACCCTGCCATCTTACCGATGTTAGCTTTTGTTAGCTTGCTGCTAGGCCACAGACATAAAACAAAACGAATCGTGCACCAATAAATAACGTAAACGCTACTTAATCCTCCCAGCATGTGTTAAATATACAGCCAGACAAAAACGACCGGCCAACAACCTTAATTATATCCTTTAACTACATATCCAATGTGATGGTAATGCTCATACCTGCATGAAAAGCACTTGTTTGTGTAGTTTTTTGAATCAGAGGTCCGGTATTGAGGAAAGTGTTACCATGGCCGCAGAGAGACGCCGCGTTAAGAATACAGACAGCTCGGTTTCTGTGCTATGTTCACGGACTTAATACAAGCTGGTAGACATGAGCTCCCTCGTAAGTGCTCATCCATCGAGGAAGTCACAGCAATCAGAGAGCGGATATTGTAAAGTGAGTTGTTTATTTTAATGGCACACTAGGTTATTTGATTTCGTTTCAATTTGGAGATATTTCCAAGGTTTCATATATATCTCGAAAAACCGTTGGGGAAAGATCATTTCAACGAGGAAAGTTGCTAGTTTACAGGGTTTCAAAAACATATCATCGACGCTATGGCTATGCATAAATTGACCACAGGTAGGTGGTAAAACCTAAAAAACTTTACCAACATAGATGAGAGACCCCTTAAAGTGCTCAGAGAGATGGAAAATTTGAACATCTACGATTTCATGACAAGACACTGGCCCAGACACTGTGAAGTTAATAAATGGACCTTGTAGAGAAAACATTTTCTCAACATTAATTTTTTTTTAAATTAGGATGAAGCTTCTGGTTATCCAATAAAATAAAGCTAATAGAAAAAACATTATTATACATATTATATGCATTTATAATTGATTAGTGTCAAGTAATTATAAGTAAATTATAATTTGAACATGTGTAATGCAAGTTTCAATTTAGCAAAAATAATTCTAACGCTTTACTACTGCTACTAATACTAATTCTAATAATAATGATAAATTAATTAAAAAGCATTTTTCGATGCAAAAATGTCAACATATGATTCCTCATACAAGTCTTCATGTTTTGGCAAATCTGTCATCAAACCTGAAACATGCAATGATTTCAATATGAATGAAATAATGTGTGTTGATGCTCGGCATTCTGCAAGGACACTGTCCAGTTCATCAAGTGCACAGATGAATCACAATAGCTGTGCCCTGTACTTACTGAAGCAATAACCTGTTATTTCTTTTTAGATCACAGAAAAGAATACTGTGGGAAATGCAGTGTGTTATCTGAATGAGCAATGTTGACTGACGCAGCTGCCTAAGATGCCAGAAAGTATGGTTATTACACTCTTCACACCAAACATACAAAAGACCAAACACCTAAAGAAATTAAAATTGTAGGGATAAAACCACTTTTATTGATTTGCAGCGTTACATTGTCACAAATCTCCATACAGTTGGAAAGTGTTTGCGTTATTGCACACATGCAACAAAAGTCAGTCAGATGTGATTTTTTCATCACACCATAAATACGGCATAACATGAATTTCAGGAACCGCTGGGCTTGTGTTCACTCATGCATTTCAAGTGAACTATGTGGATTTGCATTTTGTCCCAAAAGACAGCTACATTTTGTCATTAGTGTTCTTGTTTTTACTGAGCTCTCAACAAAAAACTGTAATGGTGGATGGGCTGACACAAAGCTTAATATGCTTGTATTGAGAAATACACATTCAATAACAAAATCAAAACGTATGCTGCAATATCACTCTAAACATTTGTTCAAGTAAATAATTGCACAGTTCTCTTCACAGTTAATTTACCTTATTGGTCCCTTTATGCCCATTGAAATCTGTTTTTCCCTTAATTTACTGTCTGTGTTGAATTCTGTAGATAAGGTATAGTGCTGTTAGACATCTGATTGCATATAATTTGTCTACGTACTAAATTGCATTCTGCAATGCTGTTTTCGTACTCAAAGTGTTTTTATGTGCAGTTTGAGCTACAAATACTTGTTATAACTCCATATCCATTCATGCATTTCATTGAAATGTTGTTTTAATTTTGTGCAAACGTATACATACACTATTACCCATACTGTCACTACCTGTGCCTTGCAGTAGGTAGGGGAAAGTGTAAAATTATAGTAAGCTTCTGTCCTTTCTATCTTATTAAGAGGCCTTTCTGTATTCAGTCTCTGTTTGGAAGCCCGGTTCAACGCTGCTTTCCTCAGCACCATTATTCTCTCTGAAGGCTTCGTTCATGCTCTCAATACAGGATGGAGGTGACCTCAGCATTGACAAGCTGCTGCCTCCTGTTCTCTCTGGTTCCACAAATGCCTTGAACTGCTCTCACTCAGCTGCTTCAGTCTCAGAGGTTTGTGGCTCTTCAGTCTATAAGCTATAGTCAGAAAGATAGCATCAACATGTTCCTTCTCAGCAGGGTCTTTGGCTGAAGTCTCAAACAATGGGAAGTTGTAGCTGTCGGCAAGACACTGAGCAGCCGACGCAGGGACCTCCCGGCGGTCCCTCAGATCACACTTGTTTCCTACCATGATGCGGGGCACCAGGGGCCCCACAGAGTGTCGGCTGCACTCCTCGATCCACTCAGGGATGCTCTCGAAGGAAGGGAGGCTGGTCACGTCGTAAACAAATATGACGGCGTGGACGCTGCGGTAGTAATGCTCCACCATGCTCTTCCTGAAGCGCTCCTGACCTGCCGTGTCCCAGATCTGCAACTACCACAATAGAAGCAAACATTCAAATAATGTTCAATTAATATTATTAAATGGGTGGTTATTCTATAGTTTTCTTATTATCAAACAATCCCAGGAAAACATGAAAAACAATGTGTTAATCCAACTCTCAACACTCACTGACTTCCCTCGCCTGTTTTGTTTGTCAGCTACTGTCCTACTGAAGATATATTATATATATATATATATATATATATATATATTATATATATATATATATATATATATATATTATATATTTCTAATTTCCTATAGTGTTTTAACAAAAGTAAATGGTGCACTTTGGTGAAGCACAGATTCATGCAATATAAAATATGGGACATTTGTGAGTCTGTATGGTGTATGTGGGAATCACTCAAAAAACGGTACAATGTGTAGTAATGAAGGGACATGTCACCCAATGCAACAGTGTGGCCCAAATGTGAAGGCCTATGGCAGAGGGGAATAAGCTATACACAGACAACATTATTCAATATTGGATTTGGAGACAATAAGAAAATTGTAGAATATTATATATCACAATCTAGCTCAATGTGTATGACAAGAGCGTTGGGTGAATAAGCCAAATCTAGGTTCAAATGAATGTTTTATTCTTTAAATAGATGTGATTGCTGGCGGCAAAGAGACAGGCCTTTTTCACAGAAGCCACAGTGTCACAGTAAGAAACAAAAAGGTGTGAATAATTAAATCAACGATGGCTAGATTCCATTTAGCTGCTTCGGTTTCAGGGACCTGGTATTATTTATGCTGGCTCAAACAGACAGAGCCATTGTTAATGTTATTAGTTTCACCTGTGCTTGACCTATGACATGTCAAAATGTATGCTTTGAAAAAAAGGCATTATGGTTGATCTTAGCGGGAAAAGCACAGGTGTTATTGATGATATTAAAGCAACTACATTAAATTTAGGTCAGCTAGTTTCTGGGTCCTGGTATTTTCCATGCTGGCTTACTATGGAACTGAGCCACTGTCAGAGATATTAGTTTCACCTGTGGTTCTCCTCCTATGCCAAGTCTACCATGAAGAAGCTCCACAGGTCTTGTCCAGCCTCGTTTATGGTCCACAGTTTTGAAATATATAGTGGCTGATCTAAGAACAGAAATCACTATAATTTCAATTTAGATTCTTCCATGTCATCACACAGATTCTCATTGTTTTAGCAACCCTCCCATGCTACAGTTGTCCACTGTCTCTTTATCACTATAACAATAATGTGGGAGAAGTAGTGGAAAATTAAAAGTCAGATCTGACTCGCAGATTCAAAGATAAAATCTTAATGGTCCAGTTTTGCTGTTTACCTTTTATTGCAGGGTTGTAATGTCTATGAAGTGATTTTTTTTTACTGGGAGGTGGTAGGACATATAGCCTATCAGACCGGTAAGGCCCATCTCTTTGAAATCAATGTTTTGAAACGGTGCCATCACCAGTCTTTGAATATCTAAGAACAGGCTCCAGGTCAGGCTCTCCTTGGCGTCCACTTATGAGCCTTAGCTCAGACAGATGGCTGCGTTAATTAAGCAGGAAGATAAGGTATGTGTGACATTAAACTGTAGGTGTGTGTTTATGGTTCATCTCACCTTGATACATTCCCCACCGAGCTCCAGCGTCCTCTCTCTGAAATCGACTCCGATCGTTGCCTCCGGGTTTTTCAGGAAAGTGCCCCCGCAGAATCTGTAAGTCAAACACGTCTTTCCCACATTTGAATCTCCTATCACTATTATCTTAAAAATGCGAGCTTGTACATTTTCATAATCGTGGTGCGAAGAGAGCTCTAGAGAGTCATTTCGACTGAAAACTGTGTCAAATTCCACCCCAGGTTTGTTTTCTATTGCCATCGCTCATCATCTCGCAGTCTGGAGGTGGACGGTGCTGAAATATCGCGAGAATGTGAGACCACAAATAATTGCCTTGATCTGTCTGGACCTTAGACTGTATCTAAGTCTGCACACTGTAAAACGTTATTCACCACTTTAGCCGGATTTATACAACATATTGGCGATTTTTTGTAATAATAATAATATTTATTATATTTTATTTTCTTATGGACAGTGGTGGAAGGTATTCAGATCTTTTAAGTAGTTAAGTAAGTAAAAGTAGTATAGAAGTATTATTTGATTATTGAATTACATTAATGTATACATCACTTTAATGTTGCAGCTGAGAAGGGTACAACTAATTTTAAATAGGCTACTGCTGTGTAGCTTGTGAATTTCCCACTGCGGATCAATAAAATCTTGAAACAAGAAACAGACAAAAGATCCACACACTGTGCTAGTAGCTCCCAGCTACTAGCACAGTGTGTGTGATTGTTTTAATTGAGCAACATTTCAGTCTACCAGAGATCTTCATCAGGCACTGTCAAATCATCATCACAAAGCAGAACATCCAATATATAGACACAAACACATTCATCACTCAGGTGATTGTGATCTGCATGAGTGAGAATCAAACTATTCTCAGGCTGGACCAATCAGAGCAGAGCTTGGACAACTGCAGGATTGATTACTAAACAATTGAGCACTAAAATATTATCTAGTTTTAACCTTTAATGATACATCATGATTTATTTGTTGATTATATGTGGTGATATTAATTTGAATCTGTATAATAACTAAAGTTATCAAGTTAATGTAGTAAAATAAAAAGTGTAATACTTGCTTCTGAAAGTATAAAGTAGCATAAAATGGAAGTACTCAAGTAAAATATGTAAAAACAAGTATCTTAAAATTGTTTGTTTTCTTATCTCGCAATTTACATGACATGTTATGGAATTATTCAGACACTTTAATCAACAACAAACCAAACTGTACAACATGTATATTCAACCTCATGTTTAAAAATGTTTGCAAATCATGAAGTAAAGACTGTAGTACATACAATTAATACCGTTTTCCACCTCATTACATTCACAATATTCACACATCGTCGTCTTCATCTATTGATCTGCATCCTTCAGTTTCAACATGTTGTGGCCATAAACTTTGGAAAAGAAAAGAAAAATACACACAAATGCTCTTCTGTATCAGAAACAGATGTTTATTTGACACATACACTAAAACAGCTTTTACAATCCAGGCCACGTGTTACCACAGCCAATCAACCCTTCCCCCTCACACACACATTCAAAATATAACACTTCAACTATCCATCATACAGACACAATGGTGAGACCTACACTCATTTACCAGTTTGTTAGGTACACCTAGCTAAAACATACAGTCCAATACAACAGCCCTGTATTAAATCCTACCTTCATGAAAGTTTATGTTTATTGTTTAGAGAGGTGTTGACTGAACTTTATGGACATTTTGGAGGCTGTAGTTTGTGGTATTGCATTATACCGAGAGGTGTTTCTAATATTTAGTCTACAATATTAATATGAATGAGAAGCAAAAACACTTCAGTGTGTTTAAACACAGATTATAAACTGGTAACTGAGTGTATGGGGTAGTTTGTGAAGGCAGTGGCTTTGCAACAGTTGCATACATGCAGACAAAATTTCCTCCAACTAAAACAATCAGGACCAAACAATACTGAAAACACTTTGTGAATTTTGATTTCTGATTATAACATAAATGTTAAGTTACAAAAAAAAAAATAGATACAAAAACATACATACACATAACAGAATAGTTTCAAATAAATTTAATAAAATGTATAATTTGTTGCCAAAGCTACCTAATTTCACTACATCTCAAAAAAATTTCAATCATGGCATACAGGCTTTTGCTTCAGCCTAAACCTGAGTGAGTGTACAGTACATTGGCTTCTACATTTCATACAGTAGTTTTCACAACGCTGGTTGTGTGCAACATCTCGATGTGCATCATCAACATAAAAAAGGACAGCAAATTTTAAAGCCCTGTAAATGACCAGTCGTGTCATTAACATGAGGCACTTGAGCTGCCTGATGTCCCCAAAATCAGTCAGGATTTTACACTGATCGTAAGCATGTGTGCTCCTGTATTCAAGCTAAATAACATGTTGTTAGCAAATATTTCTTTTATATTACACAACACAAGCACTAAGTCTTAAAGCATTAAAGGGGCCCTCCACTGATTTAACATAAACATGTTAATTTACTTATCGTGGGGAGTACTACTCAGCATGTGCAAACAGTTTCACATAATATCTTCTGTAGCTCTGGAAGAGCTTTGTCAAGTCTAAAAAAAATTCACAAGTAACATCACCTGGGTATCTCAGCTTGTGTTTGTAGTGCACACATTTTTAACAGACAGCCTGCTTTCCAAATGGCAAATGTGAAAAATGTGGGTGTTGAAGATGGCAGTGGTTCATAATTTTTTTTTTTTGTCATATAATTTTACACAAAAAAGAAACAAGCCTTCCCTGCTATACTGAAAATGAACTCAAAAACAAGATGCATGTGTTTGTATTCAGGATTTGCTTGATAAACATCCCCAGTTGCTCTTTTTCCAACCTGCCGAAGTCTGTTAATCTTGTATTTGAATGTCATTTCGCTTCCTAAATGTGTCTTGATAGCCTTGGTGTAGCATCAGATCACTTTCAAATCAGATTCACAGACCTTTTCACACCTGACATTTTGAGTTGTCATAGCAGGAAAAGCACAGGTGGAACTAATTACATTAACGATGGCTCAGTTCCGGCAGTTATTGCAGTGCAATACAGCAGTTAATTATCTCATGAGTAACACCTGTGTTCGACAAGTTAAAATGTCTCTGTGGTGAAAAGGTATATCAGACTTTGGTTTAATTTCACATTTTTCTGTCAACTTGTGGAGCTACCCTACAAAGGCTCATTTTGGAAACCAGTGCATTATGGAAGTAACAGGATCCCACTGTTTTTAAAAGCGTGACCATAGAGACAAAAAGTCAGGATACATAAGCGTCTGCTGCTTCAATTTTGAACCTTCTTTGTTAATCCGTCTCTTGTAAGTTGTAATTGAAAAGTTGTAAAGTTGTAGGTCAAATTTTACGGAAGTGTAATACTGCATCTCTGGAGTACGATTAATTCAGCTGCCTTTATTAACGTGCTAAATTATGACGCTACATGCTCCACTCTATAAAGGAACCTGTAGCCGAACAGTTATTTTTCTATCATGTATTTGTCTTAATTTATTGTGTAAACAAGAGTCTACAAGACCCTTCCAGGCATCATGCTGTCCTTCCTCCTGGCAGGACATGATACAAATTGAGGCACAATACCCTTGACTCTTGACATCTGTTCTCACTGTGAGGAAAACGATCGAAAGGAAACACTGAAACCAATTCTGCTTCTGCTGTGAATGGTCATTAGCCAGAGCTGTGATGAGATATAAAATAAAACATGTACATATTTCAACTCCCAAATGGCTTGTGCTTCTACTCTGTGACTGATTTTAATACTGAATTCAATCTGGCTCTGTGACCTCTCCTTGCAGACAGAACCCTGTCAAAATCCATTAAATTATAAATAAGTTAAACCGTTCTTTGACACAGTAACACATTTCACTACCAGTTCTCATCTGAGAAAGAGCTAGAGCTGCCAGAGTCAGAGTCTGCGTCTGTCAACCCATCAAAGTCCCAGTCAGCACTGGAGCCACTGTCATCGTCCTCCTCTGTAGAGAAGCTGTGAGCAGAGCCCAGGCATGCTGGGTACACGCGTGTTGAAACGCACACAGGCCCCAGGGTGGAGACATACACTGCCATGACATTCTTCCAGGTGTCCCTGGCTGGGTCGTATTCATGGATAAGGACCCTGTTTTTGTTGTGCTGCAGTAAAGTCTGAGTGAGGAGGAGCAGCTTGTTGTTGTGCTGGATCACCTGGTAATTAAGAGCCCGACTGTCAATGGGAATGTCACCCAACCTCTTCCATTCCCCCCTGGTCGGGCTGTAGGCTTTCACCACAGGGATATCGCACACACAGATGATCTGGTCCTGAAATACGCAGGCCTTGTGAAGCTTGTCTCTTCTCAGTGACCCACAGTGGCGCCAGCGGTTCCTCTTGGGATCGTAGCAAAGCATTCTCCTTTTGTTTACCACGTACAGGTGGTCGTTCAATGCTACCACCTGCATTTTACCCAAAGAGTGAGGCAGAGGAGCCACAAACGTCCATTGGTTCCTCTGGACGCTGTAACACTCCACCTCCTTCAGTCTGGTGTCCGTCACTGGATTCCTTCCTCCTAAAAGGTACACGTGGCCATTGAGGTAGCCCATCCCCGAGTGTATCCTCCCCAGCGGCCTCTCTGCCAACTCCTGCCAGCTGTTAAGCACAGGGTTATACAGCCAGAAGTGCTTAGAAAGGTGGGAGGCTAGGTACAGGTTGTTTTCAGGTGTGGCACAGGCGATTAAGGACTCCATGGTGGAACGTTTGTAATCCTGACTGCTGAGATCTTCCAAAGGAGGAGCCATGAAATACAGGTCCTCCGAGTATGGGTCACAGCACATTATGTTGTCATTGGGAAGGCCGAAGAAGAGAATCATTTCTTTTGCACTTACACCTATTCTGTGTTTTGGTACATCCGGCGTTGCAGGCATCCCACAGCTCTCCTCTGTGGACCTGTTAAAGAAAGTTGAGAGGTATTTCTCGATTAAAGGCCTTGCCATGAGGCTCTCCAGGTAACACTTGTCCTTTTCGGTAAACAAGTTCCAGCGTACACATTTGAGTGCTTGCAATGCATCCTCCCTTTTTTGTGGTGCATTAGCCTCGATCCACTGCAGAGCAGCTGAGCATACTTTCCTTTCACAGTCCACATCCAAAGTGTCCAGAGACAACAACTCCTTTAACTGCATCAAATCCAGCTCGCAAAGCTCCCCTCCATTACACACCTGGCTGAAGTTCCTGGCTATGAAACCTTGTGCATTCTCCTTCAGCTCAGGATTGTCATAGGTGTCTGCAAATTTCAGTATCCCCACACAGTTGGAGAGGTCGAGCCTCCTTGTCATGAAACTGGAGCAAGCCTTCCTGATGTACTCGAGCTGCAGCATGTTGGCCGCTGCGTACAGCCTCTGGACGTTGCCCTCCGTGATGGTCACCCTGCCTGTGTAGCAATAGTCGATGATAACAGACATGGACTCAGCGTCCACCCCGCGTATGACCACTCTCTCCTGCATGCTCTCGTTCAACCCCCCGGTGAACATGCTCTTGAAGTACGGGCTGGCAGCGGCGAGGACGTTGCGGCTACACAGGAAAAGTTGGTCAATGTCACCTCTGGTTGACTCGCCGCTGTGCTCCAGAGACTCCTCTTCGCACTCGACCCCGATGGTGACATCCCCGAGCAGCCGACAGTCATACAGCAACTTCAACTCGTTCATCAAACCCCGAGCGTGATTCACGTCCTCCAGCACCTCGGGGCCACTGAAACAACTCAGCGCCGAAGCCATAGCCGCAACTTCGGTGAGCAATTTGCTAATTTACGTCGGCGACGGCTTCAAATAACATACTCGACAGGGTCTGCGCGCTGATAATGACACACGCGTTTGCAAAATGAAAATCAAACATATGCTGTGGAAAAACACATTACCAGCGACTTAACAGCTGAGCGGTCCGCTGTGCGTCTGGAAGCCAACAGTTCTCGGTCTCCAAATGATCATAATGTCGCGTTTAAATCAGGGATAATCCTCAGATTACACCTCGAGGGTCGCTGTAACAGTAGCGTCAATTTTCATTGATTTTTTTTAACGCTGTTATCTGCCTTAAGTGTAGCAGTCTCCCTAAAATAAAACAACAGTCAATTTAGCCAATGTTAGAACTATATTTTCCGAGAGAAATTGCAAAAATAAAGCATCCTTTTGTGCACAAGAGTTGCACGGATTTTTCTTTGTTTCACTTCATTTTTATTTCGATGAGTCCTTAAAGGATTTTGATTTCAGTCTGCACGTTTACCTCTTTCTACAAGTCAAATTAGTCTTTTTAAACCAAAATGAAGAGAGTGTAGTCTCTTATTTTGAAGGCAACCTTGCCTGGCTTCCACTGTGGGTCACTGCTCGCTCACACAACCTTGCTAAGAGATTTCACGTCTCTTATTGGTTTGTGTAAGTAGGTCAATTTATGTTTGGTTGTCGATGAATCAACACCCTGTGCTAATGTTAAAATTTAATTATTTGATTTTTTTTTCCAACTTTTAATTTTGAATGCACGTGATGTATTTACATTTAGTTGAATTAAAATTCATTTCAAATTTATTTACTATTTCTGCTTCTCCCCTCTGATACATGTTACTGAGCACTTCATGCCAAAACAACCAAACACTAACCATTAAACTCACAAACAAATCTACACGTTTGTGATGTCAGAACATATTTTAGCACAAAAATATTGCAATACCAAAACCTCACTGCACTTACGAAGCACACTTTAATATATACATTGTACAATAGCACACATCACTGTAGATTGAATAACTTTTGCTTCTGTACTGTTACAAAACAATAGCATTTTAATGGAATAATGGGAATTTGAGATGAGTCCTAGGAATTAGCTTTTCATCTTTATTGCAAAGCTTTAATTTTTTACAGGAAAAGTGGCATGACAATATACACGCCCCATACTTCTCATGTTCAGTGACATTCACTCTATTCATTTCAGATTACTTACAGTGTGGAGTATAGCCTACTACATGCTTGTAAAGTAAGAACTGTGGGCGCAGACACAGCTATTTTTTGCATTTTCAGCCAGCCTTAAGTGTATCTACGGTTGAGGTCGTTGATTCTGCGAAGTGCGTCTTGGTTGTGGATGGTCTTATGCACTGTGATGAGGAAGGGGAAGGCGGAGGGCAGCTCCACCCTGCGGCTCAGCTTCTGGTGGCCCCAGTGGAGGCAGCGCAGCCTTTCAGCCAGGTCGCGCCTGCCTGCTCGCTCCAGACCGTCTTGCAGCAGCTTGGTCTTATTGGGTTTGTCCCATGACCTCTCATACCTGTGAACCAAGGAAGGGAAACAGGTAGTGTGGAGAAAAGCCCAAAAGTCAAAGTGTAGGAGACCACAGGAAAACAGCTGGTTTTAAAGGTACACATGTAAGCCAACATTGCACAGAATGATGGGAACGCTACCCCCTTGAGTACCCCCTTGTCTTACTGATCAGGTGTTAATTCAGGAAACACCCCTGTATGCCTCATGTAAATCTCACCACAACACCAAGTTACACACACACACACACACACACACACACACAAAGACTGTACCAGCTTTCCAACATGGTTCTGGCCTGGACACTCTTCTCTGTAGAGCTGGTGTGGAACCGGCCTATCTCATTTCTGCTGAAGTCAAGCTCGTATGCCAAAACTGTCCACTCAAAACCAAGCTGACTTGAAATCTCCTGCAGTGTCTTCACGTTGATTACAGCATCCTAAAAAACACACACAACGACATACACAATCACCTAAAGATAAAATGATTTAAAAATGATGAAATATGTTTCCTGTTTTAAGATACATGGAAGTGAAAACGAAAACAGATTACGCATACCTCTTGGGCTTTGTTGGGCATTATCTCAAATTCCAAAAGATGAGCAGTGCAAGTCTCACTCTACGTACCTGTTTACATAAACCACATTTAATCATTTTTTGAAAAAGGTTAAACGTATATTTACGGTCCAAATTTCCAAATAGCAGGCAGAGATTTTATTCACTTACCCTGAGGTACAGTATGCCAATGATGAGCGTGGTTCGACTGTTACTGGGGAGATTCAACATCAACATACTGACCTGTTAAACATTAGTCACTTTAGCTCCAGGCTCCCGGTTGGAGCTAAAAAACTGTCAGGTTAAACCCCCCCCCAACTGCTACCAGTTACACAAGTGTAAAACTGGACTGAAATCTTCACTGTAATATTTTAGAAAACTAAGTATCTTCCAAACATTTTAAGGAGTGGATGAAATGTTCTATCAGTAATGAGTCTGGTTAGTAAGGAATTATATAAGTTTTAGATTGTAGAGGGGGATTTGTGTAGCTTCATATTTTTTGCCACCATTACCTTAAGTGTTTTCATGCCATGGACAAGTAAGTAGAGTGCATGGTCTTTAGCTTCTACATGTGCGGGGCTACAAGATAAATAATTTGCCTGAGTACTGTGATTCTCCTGGTTGGACTGTGTTAGGAGAAAGCTGTCATCAGTTTCTCTAAAAATAGACTGTTTTTAGTCAAAATTAGAATATATTTAGCTCATTTCTGCATTTACATCAATACTTTCTTAAAATGTAAATTGTTTTAAATAAACAAATCATTTAACACAGCATAAGTTATGACACATATCACAGATAAAGAGTAATGTCTACCTGTTACTGTGCATAGTGGAGTAACACTTCCCTCTGCAGTTGATTATTAGCAGAAATCCTTTTCATTTTTTCCCCCAATTTCCCTTTCAATGTCAACGATTTATTCATTTAATCCAGGTTCACTATATTTAAGACAGACTGGGAAAATGCAAAAATATTTTGAAAGGCTTTTATTCACTTTAAAAATTCACCTTCTCTTTAAATTCTTGTCATCCATAAAAAGCATCAGGGCTCTATGTGCAATATCATTGCAGCGATTATGTTTATCAAAGAACATTAAAAATCTCAGCTGTCATGTAAACAATAATGAAAAGGAACTAGCCATAGGGTAAAACGTGTACACTTACATAAACAAATGTCATACTTTACTTAAGAAACAAAGCAGATAATTTATTTTAATGCGTTAATAATAATTCTGATCAAAAGTGCTGCGAGGTCCAGCCAATAAATATAACTGACATGAATTACACTGCTTTTTTAACAGGCACAGGATGTAACAAAATTCAAATTTCAGGTTCAACTTCATATCTGACACCACAGTCAAAAAAATAATAATTGCAAAATTAGTCAGATTAAATCATTAAAAGCATGTACAAAAGCGTGGGTTTATTTTTTCTAAGGTTTCAACTGGAGAGAAATTATCATTCTGTTTGAATAAACGTACCCTTAACTATCCACAATGACAAATCAAAAAACACATATCAAAGAAGAACCGGTTCACATTTAACAACTGATTATCAGTATATTGCCAGGTTGTTTCATAGTGTGCCAGTCTGTGTTTCAGCAGGTAGTAAGGTAAAGATCCAGCCCAGCTGGACACATACTGTTGTCAGTCTCTACTTTGTCCTTCACTGAAGAGTAGTGCTTTTTAGAAATGTTAACAGTCACTCTCTCTTGGGTCACAGCCCAAGACTCGGAACCCCTGACAGCAAAATTTGAAATCAGTTGGGTCCCATGCAGCGTTACCCTGTGCACCTCTTGAACTTCAGTTTGTTCAGTAGCAGCCATCTTTCCAGCTGCCATCCCTCAGGGCACTCAGGGCAGCCAGGCTCTTTGGGGGAGTCAGCAAACTGCAGATGGCAAGAAACCAGCCAATTAAACACCTACCCTTTATACAGTCAAATAAAAACATGTGCCAACAAAGCTGGTTTAACGTCCCTTTCAACATTTAACAACAGCACCTCACTCTGGACAACCAGTGAAAATGTTTGGAAACCCCTGTTGTTTCCCAGTTCCATATTGCATACAGGGCTGCAACTAACAATCATTTTCATTATCAAACAATCAATTATACGTTTGGTCAATAAAACGTCAGAAAACAACAACAAAAGCCCATCTCAATGTCCTGTCTTTTTTTTTTTTATTCCACTCGTAGAGTTCCCCCTTAAACTCACTGAGTCTGTGTATCTGCCCTTACCTGCGGGTGGGTGGGGTGATTTTGCTCGCACGTGGAACTCCACTCGTTCCTACAAAGGAGGCTGGCCGAGGAAGGGAGCTGCGGGGGACAGCCGGCTGGTTGGCGCTGGCTTTTAGGGGCTGTGGTACCAGACTGCTGCTGGGTTTCAGGGGCTGAGGCAGTGCGATGTTGCTCGGGATGGAGTGCAGACTGACAGAGGTGGACAGAGAGGTGGAGGTGGGGCCCTGCTGCACTGTGGGGCTGACGTAGGCTGTGGCTTTTAGTGGGTGCCGGGGAGTGGTGGGGAAGTTCGCCACGCTCTGGACTCGCTGAGTGAGCTGGCCTGGGGAAGGAACTGAAACATAGCTTCAACAGTTAGATGAAAGTAACTCTTACATCAGTGACAGTGTAGCAATTACTGCATTTGAAATTGCCATGCCTTCAAAAAAATAATAACAGTGCTCTATATTATCTCATAAATAAAAACGAGCTCTGAATAGCTGATTTATTCATAGACATGAGGAACAGAGTCTTACTGGAGGACTGGAGTCGTGCGAGCCCACTGGATGAGTCAAAGCTCTGGCTGCTCCGGAGGGAGGATATCGTTGGTAAGGAGGAGGGGCCGTGGGAGGGTGGGTTGACGGGGGAAGCCAGACATGGAATACTGGGAACACTGGGCATGCTGGGAGCTCGGATCAAGTTTGGCATGCTTCTCCGTAGCTTGTCTATGCAACCAAATCAACAAACCAGTTCAGGTTTTGCAGGTGTTGATTCCATTTGAAGCTTTGGAAAATTTTGACTCACATTTTAAATGTCAAAGGAGACACTTTGATATTTTGAGAAATAGGAAAGTCACTGCTTCCAGCCAAGGACTAATCCTGCACATAACTTCCTATAAAAGCATAACTTGTCAACTGTTTTTTGTTTTGTGATTAGTGAGATTTAGAGGTGCTGGTAAGTGGATTTTGTTACCTTTGGACAGAGCAGGCTAGCTGTTTCCCTCTGTTTCAAGTCTTTATGCTAAGCTATGCTAACCCCTGCAGTTTTATATTTCCCATAAAGACATGAGAGTGGTATCAAACGTCTCATCTAACTCTTGGCAAGAAAGAAATAAGCGTATTTCCCAAAATGTCAAACTATTCCTCTAAGAATTCTGACTTCTGAAAATACACAGCATGTGAAATCCTAATAGGGTAAGACATTTTCAGACTTGCTCCTCACCATGACAGTCAAATTTGTCTTAAAGTACAACATCAGTCTTGCAACTGATGGAACAGAGTACACTGACCCAAACTTGGGATGCTTTTTAAATCCTGTAACCAAGAGCACTCTTTAAATCCGTCTTGGCACAAAGAGAAATCGTCTGGACAGAATTTAGGGACATGTCAAATGTAGGTTATTCTGTCAAGACGCTTTCAGTCTGAAGTGGGACATTCATCTCTATTTTACAAGTAGTGTGGTGTCATTGTTATTTTGGAGGATTTTTAGTGATCTTACAGTGGCAAGTGAATAAGGAATCCATTAGACACTCACCTGTGCTATTCCTGTATGCTGCGTGTGTTTCTGTGGTCAGGCTGGAGGGCCCAGAGTACTGGGAGAGTCCACTGAGTGAAAACTGAGGGGTGGTCGAGCTGCGTCGGCAGTCTCTGATACTGGAGAAGGTGTGAGAGTGGGGCAGGCTGCCCCTCTGCATAGACCCTGTGCGGAACAGTCGAGGCTGGGGGGGAGGGAGCTGGTCGTACACGTCGTCCTCCTCGTCCTCCTCCTCCAGATCCATCTCACTGCGCCTCAGGGAGTGTAAGGAGAAGCTGGAGCTGCGACGGCTGGCTGTGGCTGTGGCTGAGGTAGAGGCATAGTCCTGTCGGAGACCTACAAGGTGAAAGATTGTTGGTTTTATCTGTGGAAAACATGAACCTGTATCATAGTATATGATACATTTCCTCCTGGAGGCACTCCTCATCCATTATTCAGTTACTGAATCAGTAGACCAGACTGATACAGGGATGTTTTTTTTTCCCTGAGATCTCCTGCATAATTTAACAACAAGATATTACTGTCTGCTCAAGTTCAGCTGTTCAAAGGTCAAACATTTGTCTTTGTGTAAGCCGTACATCAGCAATGTCACAGAGTAATCCATTTCAGTCTCTACAGAAGGCCATTCATCAGTGTAAATTATATCGATGGATGTCAGCCCGGACAAATGGCATTGTGAAAGACAAAACTACGTAACACAAGAATCATGTATATTTAGTGTATAGACTCTAGAAGAAGTATTCGAAGGTGATTTATTTACTTCAAACCTCAGGTGCTTTTTCCCATCTAATGTCCACAAGATATTTAGATAGTCGACTCACTCTCCTCCTGAAGTCGTGCCATGACCTCCACATCTGTCATGTCCTGCAGTTTGTAGCTCATAGAGATGGTGTCATCCTCCAGCTCTGACACACCCACCTCGCTGTCCAGGGAAGACTGGGGGCTGATGGCTGCATGCCGGCGACCCACGTCTAAAAAACACAGGAGAGACACGTGCATTTCACCAAGCTGTGACGTTTAAGTGTATATACCTTCACAGATAAAACTGCAGAAAAGAATGACAGAGCAGAGAAGACAGGCCGTCAGTGGGGTCTTACTGTGGAGGGTGGAGTTTGACAGGAAGGTGGGTGCTCTGTCACCGAGGCTGCAGCTGGCCCTGAGCGGGAGACTCGGCTGGAGAAAAGACTGACCAGATGACGGCAACGGGGCTTGAGAGGTGAGAAACACGGCAGAAGGAGAGAGAGGATTCATACACCAATCAATCAAAACTCAACCCGCTCTCACTGAGAGTTGTGTTAATAATAAATATGGATGAACAAGCAGAGGGATTTTTTTTTTCTGGTGGAGTTTGAGCTTGCTTGTCTCCATCTGTCCCAGAGCATGACCTTATAATCTCTTCCCTGCAATTTGCTGTAATCTGACTGTAAACTGCAAGTAACAGGTTGTTTAAGAATCTGGGTTATGTTTATACAGTGAGCTCCCAAAGTATTTTGGAAGCAATTGATGCTTTTGGATCTGTGTTCTTATTACATCTGAAAAATGGAGCAAGGACTCTGAGGTTCAAGGAAAGAGTTCATTTGAGCAATGAAGTTTAACAGAGTTTAAATGCAAGGCCAAAATGTAAAGTAATTAGCCTTCATTTGCACATGCTATCTACATTTCTGTTATGGTGTTAGATTTTGGAACACAGGCAGAAATGGCCTGAAGGTTGGAAATGTGCGCTTGAGTCCCAACACTGGCGGGAAAAAAATGGGTGGGGGAAAATGAAAAAGCAATGCTGGTCAACAGATCAGGCTGTGGATGTACCGGGCAAAGTGTCAAGGTGCGACGGTATGTAACATAGTGAATATGGAGGATATTCCTGAAAACAGGCAGCTCTGTGTGAAACTCACAAGAGACGACAGCCATGCTAATGGTTCTGTGAGGCGGTACTTGGGAAGAGTGGTGCTTTGAGCTAACAGCTGACGACAGCATACTAATATACTCACAATGACGATGCGAAAATGCTGATGGTTAGCAGGTGTAATGTTTACCTTATGCACTATTTCAGTTTAGCGTGTTAGCATTTTTGCATTCGGTAATTAGCAATGAACACAAAGTATTGCTCAGGTTGATGGGAATCCCATTAGATTTGTTCAATTAAGTATTGGAAAATTTAAATTTAGACCTGATGGTGGCGCTAGATAAAAAGTTAAAGGATCACCACAGTCTTGAATGTCTGTACAAGATTTTGTGCCAAGTCATCAAAACATTTAACTCTTAATTCACCGTCTGGGCACCACAAAAGTCTGTTTTGTGCCAATCCATCGTGTAGATGTTGACATATTTTACAGGATAAGTAAAACATTTGACATGCTCATGACATCAGAGGAAGAAATCAGAGGATCATCCTCTTGGGACCATGAATGTCTGTACATTTCAGTCTGGACCAAAGTGGTGGACAAACCAATGGACTGACACACAGTTATCATGCTACAAATGACATGAAAGGAAACATAACGACATATAATCATATCCGGCAATAAATGACTAAAATGATCAATTGTGTTTTAATGAAATAGTGACTTACCAGTTTTTCTTGCCTTGTCAACTTATCAATTCATTAACTCAGTTAATCATCACTACAAAAAATGCCAACGTCAGCTGATTTCTTTTTTTTCCTTTCGCAAAGGTCACCTCAATTAAATAATAGTCTCATTTTAATTGCTCCTCTTTGATATGTCACAAACCGTTAGAGCAGTCACCCCAATTAAGCCACAAAATAGATCAGTGTGTGTTCAAACCTTGACATCTACAGATGATCCTCAGAGGCCTATCAGAAGTTAATGTGACTCGTTTGTGGTTAGCATGAGTTATACACGTGTGGTGTGTTTGTGTTACCTGGGGACTCGGTTAGTGCAGCAGATTTAGTGTAAGGCAGGACGGGGCAGCTGAGGGTGGAGAGCCCCTCTATGCAGCTGTATGGACGGATGGAGGAGACTCCTCGCCACCGCTTAGCTAGACACAAGATTGCAGTGAAGGACAAGTTAGTCTGATTGCGTTATCATACAAGACCCACACGTACACATGCACGCATACAGTACATTGATTATATTTTAACTCACTCCCGCCAAATGTTAATCTGCTTTTTACAGATAAGTATTGATGTTTTAAATGATTGGGTCACGGCTCAGACAGAAGAGGCTGATACAGTAAGACGAGGTTTAGCTTACCACTGCGGCTTATTGGGCTAAACTACAGATTTTTCTGGAGGGGTCTTAGGATAAGCAGGGATTGTGCATGTAGGCTACATCCCATTCCCAAAATCAGAATTAGATCTACTATGTTCTACTTTGGGGTGCAGAGGTTACATTTATACAGCTTAGATTCGATTTGTATTAATTTCATGAAGCAATAATGTTGTAACATATTAAATCTAAGCTGTAACCTATCATGGTTAAAACATAATTAATTGAATTTATAGATCAGTAGTATAAACCACAAATGGAAAGCTTGACAACCCAATGATTTTAGGTTGCCAAGCTTTGTCTGTCAGCTGAAATATAATCTTATTAAATGGCACTTAAAGCAATTAGTTGTAACTTATAAAGCCCTAATAAAATATGGCTTATTAGGAAAGTGGTGCTGTTCTTTTTTTGCTAGCTCATGCTGATTAGCAGTGAAAAGATTAGGCTTGGAATGACATGACTGAGTTGAGATAATGTGTCTTCAATGTGTAAACACCGAGTTCAGCCCCACTGATCGGTAGTCCGAGTGGCACACACCTGACAGAGTGGAGCATTTGGCATTCCTGACACAATTAGGCTCAAACACTACTGGATAAAAAGTAGCATTCACAGCAAGTTACACAAACAACAGCCACTGGAGCTCAGGCACAAGGATGTATTCATGACCCATAGGAGGAGAGCCAACCTTCACTGAATACAGCTTTAGAGACAGAAGAGGACCTTCAACCGTACACACACTAATGACCATCCAAACAAACACTAACTAAAGCACAGAACTGAATCACAGCCTGGACACAACAGGCCCACAAATATGTAACGGATCTTTGAGAGCTGTTTTTTAAATTTTAAACACATGCATATACAGAGTACACACCGACGTGTGAATTATTAAGTGCTGTGATAGCACAAGAGGCTGTTCTGAGCAGCCGAGTGCTGGGCAAAATCTGCCTCAAAAACCCAGTTAATGTAAGCACGGTTTCTATGGCAACCATATCCCCTTGCAGGAGTGAAGAAACAGTGAAGCACCAAATCTAAAACTGGGTCCAGCAGCAAATGTCATTTCGTAGCACACCAGTATCCTGGTTATGAAGGGGGGTTTCTAGTATCCTGGTTACGTTTTAATGCATATAAACATCATATGCGCTCTATGCTTAGAAACGCAGGATATTACAGCATGTAAATGTTTCTAGGTCGGCCATGAGCGCAGGGCCATCTTTAACTTTATTTATGTAGTTTTTAGTCAGAAAAACAAAAAAATGTGATGATGACATGATGATTAACGATTTAATGAATGACAGTGGTAATAATAAGTGGATAAACTGTATCTTCACTCTCGCCCTCCATTACTGATGATCAAAAGGAGAAGCAAAGTCTAGCCAGAACCCAAAATGGGTTCGTCTTCAGCTGTTGAAATGACTCAGTCAATGCAGAAAAGACATATTGGATAGTTGGATGTGGATGAGTCAAAGACAGCAACATCACAAAACATCAGCAACCTGGATAATAATGTTAGAATCACACATACAGGCAGCTGAATAGTCAGGTTTTTACTATGTTCTGTGCAAATGTTCCAGTATATTCTAAATATAATCAAAACCAGGACAAGACTCAAATCCAGGACACTAGTGTGCACGTCAAATTCCTAAAGAGAGGTCAATGTCATATTTGTAGCTCATTAAGCTGTACAGGGGGTGCCACCTTTGAGCGGTGACCAACATACTGTAGGATATAGGTAGATGTCTTCATTCAGGTGTCAGGAGACAGAAGGGGCAGGAGAGTTAGATGAGAAGATCAATACCACTTTCACATCTGTCTGTTCAATATAAAGCTGTTAGCTTAGCTTAGCTTAGCGTATATACTTAATTTAAAATGGGTATTTTTTTCTCTTGAAATGTGCTTTTTCAACATTCCCTTAGAAATCAAAGTGTCGTGTGTATGTGTATATGTATATGTGTATATATAAACCACTTGTTGATGGTGTAGTGTAATAATGGTGATACTTTCAGAGCTTTATAATCATCTCTACACTGTTTCCCACTCAACACAGTGTAATGCCATCCAACAGCACAGCATGAGTTCCTCCAAATGGAACTGTTTTTTTTTTAGATCCGCAGAAAAGCAAATCCATTAAACTGATCCTAATTGTTCCTCTGGAGATAGTGATATGTGTAAAAATGGGAGCCCATCCAACTCCACTAAAACAGAAATAATCACTGTGGGAAGTTGGCTGAGGTACTTTAAAACCCATAAATTTAGAGAGAGTGAGTTATATGGTCAAATGGTTCGAAACGACTGAGCCGTGTGAAGTGAAATGCTCCCACGACTCAGAAACTGTAGCTGAAATCCTGCTGCACGTGGAGACATTTTGTGGGTGAAGTGTGTCACAGCTTATAATCACATGTCAGAAAGCCAGAGAGACAGATGTCCAGATGCGGCTGCAGATGAAGGCTGTTAATCTGACTGCTAAATACACTGTACCTTGGTCCAGTCTGTGACAGAGGGTCATCTTAGCCAGCTCCACCTCAGGCCCCGGGTGGTCCAGTACCTGCCTGCACCACTGGAGAGGACTGAGGAGACTCTCACCCTGCAGCTTGGCTTTGGGACTCACATAGAGCCTGGAACACAAAGCAGAACCCACTGTTTAGTCCTGCCACCTTCCACCTTTATAGCAGAGTATAGCACATAGTTTTTACAGTGACAACTGTAGTAAAACAAGCTGGAGGCTGCTGTATGTTATTGGTAGAACAATCTGTGTCCACATAAAATAGTAGCTAGAGATCTTCAGGGTTGAGTTTTACAGTGGCAATATTTCTCAGATGCACAACCCTGTGAGGTAAAGCCCCTTTATAGTAAAGGTAAACCCGGGGCTGTGTAAAGGGAGTGTTTGTCATGAAATCCAAATGCCAACACACCAGTAAAGTTCAAACTTTCCACAAAGAGGAATCGCCATTTTATTGGCAACAACATGAGCCATGAAACCAAAAGTGTAAAATAAAAGTCGGTGACAGATTCATTCAGTGCAGGATGTGAGTACAGTATAACTGCCACAGTAAAACACTGGAGGGTTACAGATGTTATCTATTCTCATTTCGACAGGTAGATACTCAATTAATCAGTTAATACATTAGACAGTCAACATAAGATTAATCAGCAAGTATAAGGATAATCGATTAATCGTTTCAGACATTTTTCAAACAGAAATGTCAAAGATTCTCTGAATTCAGCTTCTAAAATATACTGCATTTCACGTCCATACATGAGATGAGTTTTAGATTTTATACACCAAATGATGAATAAATGAATTGTGACAGTAATCAAAGGACTACTGAAAATAATCAATCATTGTATCACTAGATTCTTGTGCCTCCGCCAGACAAAAACTGAAAGTAACTGAAAACTGGATCCTCATTTTAATCAAATACATAGACGTGACGTACTTAGATGTGTGACTACGTGTGATGTGTGACTATGCAACACTGGAGTGATGGATTCCCAAAAATGAACTGGGTTATAAAAAAAATGATGTGTCACCTCTGTGCCCAAGTAGAAGAATAAGAACCAAGCAGAACTGACATGCTCCTCAGTAACCAGGCCATGGTGTTACATTGACTTGGGGGATCAGTTAGTTATGTTAAATGGACTGAAGGTATACCGACACACTGCATGTACGCTGGATCCCATCAGTGCTGCCTTGAGCTGTGTGCTACATTTTTCCACATCATCACATCAGATACATAAAGCTGCAAACGGTTCAGCAGTCAGCATGTCAGTGTGTTAGCTCCCTAAGTCAGCAGATACAGCATTTCAAAGTAGTTCAGCCTGGGGCTAAACACTGCACACAAAGCCGAGCTTTTTGATCACAAGCTGAAGGGGGTCACTGTTTCTAATTTCATCCCAGTGCTGTCTTACTCTGAACTCATACCTATGCTGCAGACACAGTGCATTCTGGGATGCCCAACGCTTGTGTCAAATCTGATTTTGTTCGTTTTCCTCCTACAGAAAGTCACCCTGTTTACCAGTGTCTGCAAGTCTCCTCTTCTTGCAGGGGAATCAATAATGTGATCAATAAGAGGATACATGACAGGGTCGCATTACACATGATGTCTCAAAACTGTGGCTGGTTACAGTCCTGTGGCCTATGAAGCATCTGCTTGGTCATTAAAAACACAAAGGACGCTGTTTTTATCGTAACTTGTCAACGACATACTGCAATGAAGTGGTTGATATAAACAGAGTAGTTACCAGCTATCAGGCTCTCCGATAGGGAGCACAGTGTTGAGGTCCAAAATATCAACCTCATCCAAAACAGTTGTGGCTCCAGCGGCGCCGCTGCTGTCCTCCCCAGCGGCGGCAGGAGACACCGAACTCGGCTGAAAATAGGCGAACGGCTCCTCCGCTGAACTCCGGGGTCCGGGGGCACACGGATGCGACTGTGTCGGACTCGAAATGCCATATTTACAGGAGAAATTGTCACTCGGACAGGCTGTACCCCCGTGCAGACACGACAACGAGGTCTGGAGATGAGGGCCGATGGAGCAATTGTTTACAGCGTTCGCTCGTGTCCGCAATTGTTCGTTTTGCTTCTCTAATTTTCGGACCAATTCCTGAAGCTTTAACACCTCCAGCTCCGCGTTAGTGATTTTATTGTTGCCATTGACGTCTGCCATCATCTGGGGGTTCAACACTTCTGCTTCCATTTGGTAAAAAGCACATTGAGAGGGGCAAAAAGCACGGCCTGCCTGCAGAAGGTCCTATTCAATTCAGAGAGGGTGTCCAGATTCCCCCGTTTAAAGCACACACACTCTCTCTCTCACACACACGCACGCACACACACACACACACACACAACAAATACACACACTGATGCTGCTGCTGCTGCTGCTGCTGCTGGTATGACTGCACAGCCTCCATCTCATTGGTCAGCAGCTTGGAGTTCAACTCCCATCACACCACTGCTGAAGAAGTATTTAGTGAGGGCGCTTTGAACATATATACATTCAATGCAAACATAGATTTTTCCATGTTGTAATTGTAAACACACTTATCAACTCATATGTTTATTACGTTCAATTACAAATAAATAGCCTGATAATCGGTAGCGTTTACATGAAAGATACAGCACCGTCATTTTGGAGAGAACCAGATATGATATTAAATACAGATACAAAACAATCAAAGAGACAAACCAACTACAAAGAGATGCAAAATGACCAAAACGAGACCAAAAAAACTACAAACACACATTGTACATTCTGATACTTTTGGGTCAAATGGGCTACACCTGTACTGAGAAGGTGCAACCACTTGTTAATCAGTTGTGGCAAAAACTATACCTCATGAATACAAATGAACACTTGAAGCAAACCTGTCATAAGGTCATCAAATAACAAAGGAATGACACAAGAAAGAAATTATACATGCATAATATTCCTAAGAGTAGAGTAAGGTTACTGTATTGCTACTGCTTCTCTGGTTATTATAGAACCAGTATGATATATATGATAGGATAAAAACATAGGAACATGTATGGCACTGTTTTTATCCTGGCAACAGCAGCTTTCTTGATATGTGTGAGAAGGGCAGTAGTGATGGAGGCCACAGAAATGTAAAGCTGTGTCATGCTGAAATAAACGTCTATTCAAAGAAGAGAAAGAGGAACGACTTTGCATTTTATTCCATGAACATTAAATAATTATAGGCTCAACAATTCTGTGGATTAATTCTGTAGAGATTTAACTCAATAATATTTGAGGAAATATTATATTCTGTTTAAATCATTCCTAATCTCTTCTGCTTTATTCGGTTCTACTAAATAATGAATGATCACATAATAGCCTACATTTATCATAAGACATTTTACCATAACTGTACTGTAACTTTACTTCTAAAGAGAAATATACCTCAGAACTATTCTTCAAAAAAAGAAATACACCAAAAGAAATGACACATATGACTATCTTTAGATAAAGCTGCATCGATTGCCTTTATTGCACAAAGAAAAAGCCCCCGGCCCAAAATATTGCAATACCTCCAATCGTCAGTCCCCCTACAGGCAGCAGACTTAGTATAATATCATAAATGCTATCTTGAACTTAAGAAAGAGTAAATACAGAGAGAGAAATGCCATGACAGTTACAAATAGCTGCAGTAGTGTGTGGATGTTACTAAAAGAATTATATCTGTAATGCAACTGTCATTTGTCAAAACACCCAGATTAACACCCTTCATCTTGTAAAAACTTCAGTGCAGGAAAACCAGTGTCACCCCAAAACATGCTGATAGACAGAAATTCATTTTATCTTTAGTCACATGTGCTGAATCTCCACTAAACGCTCGGGAGAAACTCAGCGCCGCCATTTCTCTGTGGGGGTAGAAAAAAAAAAAAGGATATTACCTGTTAAATTCAACAAAGTATACAAATACATTTCAACATTTATTTCACTGCACTTTGACATTCATAAAGATGAAGAACTGGGAGTACAATCTTTTTTTTTTCTTACCTCTGGTGATCTCAAAGCAGTTCTCACAGTGCACCATGCGTTTGTAGATCCACATGCTGTCCCCAGCTTTCAGATGGCCCAGAGTGCTGCTACACACCTCACACTGTTCAAACACAAATAAACACTCACATGAGGACAGAGATACACGCTGAGCAGTCAGCTGCACAGTTCCCCATAATATCTTATTGCCAGTGGCAGAATGAAAGTACATACTTTTACTCAAGTACTGCATTTAAGTACAGTTTTGAGGTACTTTTACTTAAGTATGTCTATTATATGCAGATCTATACTTCACTACATTTATCTGAAAGCTGTGGTTACGAGTTAAAAGCTCCAAACACCCACTCAGGTGTTTTCAATTACTCCAGCTGATTAGACGTCTAGTCAGGTGTAAGTTAATTGGAAGTATTCAGGGAATGACTGTGTGCACTAATGTCACAGCACACGTCCCAGGAGGAAACTCACAGGTGTAAATAATAAAAGTAACGACCGGCTGATGAGAGTAGATCTAATTAAGCAATAACATATGTGAACACCTGTGTGAATGAACTATGAGTGCACAGGGACTGTAGGATTTAGATACAAAACATATGATCGCTTTATAAAATATGATGCATTATAAATGATTGAACTACAGTGAAGAGTATAATAAGTGGGATGGCTAGAATTTGCTCTACCTTGACCAGCTATAACATTAAACATTACACATTAATGCATCAGTGGTAATAATCTGTAAAAACACAGCATTGGCATTCTCCACTCTTCATAATGAGTACATTTACTTTCGATGTTAATAACATTTTTCTGAAAACGATTACATGATTTTACTTAAGTAATATTTTGAATGCACATTGAGAGACAAAACTGATCTGCTCACTTTGAAGCAGGACGCGTGGCAGTTGATCTTCAGGTCATCCAGGACCATCTTGGCATCACCGACGAAGGGCTTACGGCAGTAGGTGCACAGGTCTTTCTCATGCACCGTCCTGTATGGGGAAAGAGGTTGGTAATGTGTATCACAACATATTAAAAGAACATTAAAAAGTTAAAGCATATGCTCTAAGTTCATCCTTGACTGTCAAAACAGTAGTGTTGCAAAACAAAACCCATCCAACCCATGTGCCATTTCTGTATGAGGGTTGAAAACTGTTGAAATAAGCTAATAAATATTTTAAGAT
The DNA here is from genome assembly GCF_021018895.1 of Seriola aureovittata. NCBI lineage: Eukaryota > Metazoa > Chordata > Actinopteri > Carangiformes > Carangidae > Seriola > Seriola aureovittata. Next base: position 9,128,042 of record NC_079374.1, on the reverse strand, counting down.
CAGACTGTGAGTTGGTCCAGACTGAGAACTACTGGATGAATTCCCATTAAATTTTGCACAGACATTCATGGTTCCCAGAGGTGAATCAATCCTAATGACTTTGGTGATCCCATGACTTCTCCTTTAGTGCCACCAGCAGGTTGACATTTCTTGCTTTTATTGAAATATCATGACAATTATTGGATGGATTGGCACAAAATTTGGTACAGACATTCATGTTTTCCCGATGAGGAGAGTCCTAACGACTTTGGGGATTACCAGACTTTTCCTCTAGCATTGTCATCGTGAGAGTTTTTTGCAAAAGCTACTGTTTCCAAGGTCGAGAAAGACAGTTGTCGCACTTGTCCTACCTCTCAGAGGATGTATACAAACTCTTCATGGAGGATGTAGAGTAGATTGAATCAGTGTCATCTGACCTGCTGTGAGAGTTACAGATATCAGCTGGAGTGTTGCTTTACTCTCATATCATGTTTATACACCAATATTAAACCCAGTCATATTTAAGATCATCTAATACCTGCTGCTCCTGTATGATGATGAGGTGTAGGTAGTGGGACTGGTGATACTGGTGTACTCGTAGCTGTACAAAGACAATGTGAACCACAGATCACATGAGAATGGAATGGAAAGTAAAACCATTAAGTCAGGTCTGAGATTGCTCAGCTTCCTACCTGGAGTCTGGTGTTGAGTTAGAGTATGTGTGTGCAAACAGAGCAGATAAGCTGGTATGTGTGTGTAAGAGTGTGAGAGATACTAGTAAAATGATTACCTGGGCTTGGTGCTGATGGTGTAGGAGCTGGTGCGGGTGGAGGGACTGTCATCAGAGTACAAGCTGTAACTGTGTGTCAAAGAGGCAGGGGGATGAGCTGGATATTAAGTATTACAAATACATTTTTTTGTCTATCAGATGTCTATTTAACTTAACTTGGCCTTTTTTGAAAGATTATTTAATTTAGTCATTGTAAATGAAAAAATTAGATAAGTAATAAAATCTGTAGATGGATAAAATTGCTTATTTTTTGGATTTGACAACAACATACCGTACAATCACCTTCCTACCAACACCTGTTATTTTTGACAAGTTCTGAGTTGTGAGTTGCACAGTCAACATGTTTACCTGCTGGTTCTGATAGTGGAGGATGGCGATGTCAGACTTGGACTGTCTCCTCTAAACGGCACAAAAAAATATCATGAGAAAAAAGGGATAAAGAATATATACTGTACACATACAGAACCTGAACACTCTCAGTCATTCAAGACTCACCCTCTGCTGCTCTCCACTGTGACAGTCTCTCTCTTTGTGATGCTTGAGCTGCTGGTGACAATGACAATGTCTTGTTTGACTGACAGGATAATTATGTGAGTTATTTGTCTTGTTAAAAGTCAATCACTCAGACACCTCACCTGACAGGAGACATCAGATTAGACGAAATGCCTTTAGGCAACAGGGTGTCATACAGGTCATCCTCAGCCCTGCAAAGACAACAATATTATAAATATACAGAGATTATGAGTGCAATCCTTATGTTTTGGGGGTATATTTACTTTTACAAATGATTAAGGGTGATAAAGGCTTAACTTACAAAGATGAAGTCCTTGTTGTGGTTGTAGTTTTAATATCATCTCTGAAAACACAAGAGAAAATATTTTTATCTGACTGCCTGGTAATCAATGTAACTGTCACAGTGTGACAGTTGTCGTGCAGTAACTCACCCATTAGTGCTGCTCTTCACTGTCACAGTCTCAGTACTGGAGACAGTTGTTTTGCTGTAATAAAGAAAATATTACTTATTACATAATAACTGATAATAATCAATGAATATAGCATTAAATGAAATGGCAACTTTACTTTAAGTCTCCCTAATTAATATATTGTCATTAACTATATGTTTATACGACAGGAGGAATATATATATATTGGTTTTGGTACAGGTTTTATTAGTGACTGCAAACATTACCTGTCTTTGACGTCGCCTTTGATAGATGTGGGAATGAGAGTATCGTAGAGTTTGTCCTCAGAGCTGCAGAGAAACAATTTCAACAAAGGGTAAATCATTTGATACTGAGCAGTTAAACTAACTGTAGACACATTAAGTGAATGTTCACACCAGACTGAGTAAAGCTGTGGTAGCAAACCCCCTAAGTGTATTGAATAGATTGAAGGTGTTTTTTATTTATCGCTTATGAATTAAATGTTTCTCTTCGAAGAGGAATATTCTGTTATTTGTTCCTTCAAACATTACGTGTAAAAAAAAGAAACCAATATTGGTTGGATGATGTAACATAAAAAGATAGTTATTACATCTCTCCATTGTAATCCTGGCTGTATGTCTGTAAGGCACAGAAACAGACTGGGGGGGGGGCACCAGGCATTGCAAGACCACACTATACACTCACAAACCAGTCACACTCCTACAGGCCATCTGGGCCTTAGATGATCCTACATGTCTCTAGAGGTGGGGATGAACATTCAGTGTGTAAAGACTCTGTGACAGTATATAGAATAGTATATAGTATGGAGTTCTATGGCACAGAGGAATAAAATATATTGGATTATGGCCATGAAGACTTGTTAGTAGGACCAAATCATTGTTGGTTTACTTTTATTTTTGGGTTTGTTGACAATTAAAAATATAGAAATATGATCAGTAGATTCATCTGACTAACTTGAATATCATTTAGATAGCACACAGCCTGTGTTATACCCACTACAGGATCAAACTCACTTAGTGTCAGTTCTGCTTTTCACTACCACAGTCTCAGTTGTAGAGACAGTCGTCTTGCTGTGAAGAAGGAAATATACATTAGCACAGAACATAATTACTAATCTCCTGGTGTCATAAATATAATTCATTTTCTAGACAGGATTTGTAAGATTATCACCTGTCTGTGGGCGAGAGATCATCCTTGACAGACGTGGGGATGACACGTGGGGTGTCATAAAGTTTGTCTTCCGCACTGCACAGAAATATATTACAGACAGGTAAAATTATAGGTGATGGAGATTTAAATGCTACTGATACAGCTTTTTATTAATCTGAAAGTACATTACCCCTTAATGCTGGTGACAGTTGTCTCAGTCACTTTGGTTGTTCTGGTAGGTGAGATGTTTGAGTATAGTGTCCTGTGTGAGAAGATGTTACAGCTAATCAGCTTTTCATTCAAACACAGATTCAAACCAACATCATATGATCAATAAAAATCTGTTTTCCAGCACTGTAACAGTACACTGTGCTCATATTTGGTGCAAGAAGCTCATTGGCAACAAGAGATACAAAATAACTATTTACATGCATCAGTATCAGTGTTTTTTTCCCTTGTACATTGAGTTTTACCTTTGATACTTTCAGTACAGTTTGCTGATCATACTCTGTGTCTGTACTTGAATGCAAGAAAACCCAACTTATATCAGTATATTTTTACCCTTTGCTTGAAGACAGGACCCGCTCAGTGAACATGTCGGTCTTGGTGGGAGATTTAATCACAGGAGATCTGCAAAAAACAAAGCAACAAAAGAACAATGTATTTTCTCATGAATCTGATATGGACTCAATGTGCGATAAGATGACACATGTTAATGCTGAAGTATGTTTTACCTAAGACTCTGGGTGGTGGTGGTGGTCTCAGTGGTTTTGCCGTTATTGGTGATAATAGAGGTTGTGGTACTGAAGGAAGAGTAATAGGAAAGAAAAGTTACAAAATGCTTCAGTGTGCTTTGTTGCCTATGTTTCCTTGTTGGTTTGAAGTAGTCTTGGACGTGGATAAAAACAAAGCTATGCATTATCTTCATTGTCTTTCTACTGATTTTTTTGCATCGTGTGCGACAGACTGGAGCTTTACGTACGTGCTGGGAGAATCTGACTTCAGACTTGAATACGAGCTGCAACAAAGAGGCAGATTATTAAAATGATTTCCTGAAAAGAATCTCCAGATATTGCAACATTAGTTGTGCTATCATGAAAATGTACCTTTTGGTGTAGGAGGTAGTAGTCTTGCTGGAAGGGAGGGTGCTGCAAGTAGAAGAGAGACATTATTAGGCCACAGTTCTGGTTAGAACTACTGAAAGTACATTGACTTGAATTAAAGGCAAAACAACGATAATAGTGTTTCTATACTGCACCAACCTGCTCCTCAGCTCATCCTGACTTCCACTGAATCTGCAATGACAGAAATCACAATTGATAGTTCCTGTCACAGTCTGCTTACATACAGTCTGTTTATATAAAAGTAATCCAGTAGATTCAAGCATTAGTATTGTTAAAAGACACCAGTATGTTAATGTAAAATGATACCTCTTGGTGAGAGCGTGTACAGATGTTGACGTGCTTATGGTTTTGGTGGTTTTTGTTTCCTCACCCCCTGAACTATGAGCAACGTACAATAAACGACATTAATTAACAGGATTAATGACTGAAAATATAATTTATGTTACACCCCGTTCACCATAGTAAGTGATAGATACCCATTATTTTGTCTGTTATTTGAGGAAAAGTTGAAACATTTGTTTTACCTCTCCAGAGACTCATTGGATCTGTACCGGCTCAGAACAGATTTGCCGAAGTTTGGGTCCCGGCTGAAGGAGTTCAAAAAGATAAAAAAATTCACTCACTCTCCCAGAGATGATTCAACACTGTGATTTCCAGAAGGAATGTAGTGGGAGGCCTTTTTTAAGATGAAAGACTGACTCAGTTGAGATATGAACAAGTCACACCCAACAGTTCCAGTCATTCCTGAGGCTCATGTGCATATAGAATAGAAGTCTTGCATTTCAGCTTCTATGATTTGCATGACTTACTCGACATCTTCATCCTCATCATCAGCTCTTTTGATCCAGCTGTTGTCTTTCAGGAGAGATGACTTCTTCTTGCTGTCCTCGATTGCCTGGCTGGGCCTGGTGCTCCTGGCTGAGAACATAAGACAAGGAAAGTATGAGTGGGTCTCCAGCAGACAAAATGTAATCTGAATTACTGTGACACAACAGAGAACTGGTACATACCTAATAATTTTTACATTTGACTCAGCTTCTATAATTTGATATATATTTGTGGAGAAATAGAATAGCTGACTGGATGTTTTGTGATTGTGAGCAGTTTACAGAGCTTAAATTTTTTTTGTGACATATGTCAACATCATATACATATTTCTTTTTCTAATTTCTGCTCTTATTATAATCATTTTATTGTACACAAGTCTTCCTAGCACATAACACAAATGACATGAAAATGCTTTTTCATTGTTATTTTTTCATATATACATTTTATATTGTTTCATGTTTACATCTTCTGTTTCTTGTGTGCATTAGTCTCAAATTGTTTATTGTATGAGCATCATGTGACAAGTATAACCTTTGCACCTTGAATCTCACCTCTACAGTATTGGCACTACATGGAATCTAAATCTTTTTTTATTATTTCATTGTTTGATATTTCTCAATACTTACATGTCTGGGACGTATACCTGCTCATCTTGTAACTTCACCTGTTCAGTGTGAAAGAACAAGAAGGGAACTCGTCACATAATGAAACTACAGTATATCAGCCACTAGGTGGTACTGTGTGCTGAGAGCTTTCATACGCTGAACTGTACAGTGAATGTGAAGTTTAACCTGAGATCGGTATACATGTAAAGCTCAACTCACAAAGCTAATGAGCCAGTGCTTTTAATCCACAGTATCATTTTGTCTCTGCATAAATGCTGATATGCACATATTCATCAGGCTGGCTCTGTGAACATCACGCTGGGTTTGTCACTCTGCCTGAAGTGCATCAACTTAAGTTCAGCTCAACCCCAGACTCGCTGATTAAGCCCTAAACTGGTTTGTCTTGATCTGACTCCACTTGAAGACACACCCACCCTCCATAACACACCTTGTCCAAACACACCTTTGTCAGCAAAATAGAGGGGCGTACCAGTAACATGCCATTAACTATCGATGATAAAGATAGTGCCCTTTCGACTACACTCTACACTCCAGCACAAATACTTTCATGTCAGAGGTCTGAGGGCAGATATCTACAGCCGTGAGGGAAGTTATAACTGTGAACGCAACATGTCCAGTTATCAGACGCACAATCTAGTGACTGAAGACATTTATTTGTCCCAAAACAGAGTGTTCAGTACTGGGGTTGTCTACATTATTTTGGCTTGGGTGAAGTAGTTTTGTATCCCTTGTTTGACAGGCCAACAGAACTGGTCTAGGAGCTTTCTAAATGACAGAGATTAATGGCCATTCTCAAAAATAAACCGTGAATTATTATTCTAAGACAGATTCGGTAAAATCCCTGCTATTGAGAGTTCAAGCTTTGTTTAGAAAAAATTGTGTGGCAGATTTTACTGTTGTTTGGCAACTGAAAACTTTTTCAAGACTGGACATGCTGTTCAACTGTACAGACTAGCGCTGTAAAAATGCTCATTTTTAATATTTGCAAATACTCTACGGCAGTTGTGAGGTTAACATTAAGCAATATAAGCAGAAACCCGAGAGTGTGTGTATGTGTGTGTCATGTCCCCATGTCGTGTATGAATGTATCAATAAGACATTCATTTCCATACAAGTAAAGTCACAAAAAAAGTACATTTTGTAATGAATTTACTACAGTTAAAGTTACACCATTACATGATCCTCATATACCATATGGATTTATATATATTTTTTCAGGATCCGTCGCACCTCACTGCAGAACACGCTGTCTCAAAGAACTCAGTACCACAGATTAAAACCATCTACGATTTCACATTCATGTAAATCACACACACATTAATTGAAACTAGAAACTGACAAAGGATTCAGAAAGAGACGTTACGTACCTCCACAGAAAGCTCTGGGACTCTTCTGTGAAAAAACAATAAACTTTCACTATAGTTCAGCTCCCAACACCTGTCTGTCACTCTGCAGTGTGCAATCGCAGCCCTGTCATTCCTCCTGCTTTAATGACCAGGGGAGGAGATTCCAAGGACACCCATGGGTGTGGCTTCACACGACAATCAAAGAACACAATCTCACTCCTTCCATCGTCTCCATGCATGTCTTATTAATTGCTCTGCTTTCTGTTTGTAAGTAGGAGAGAAAAAATGACTTGGGTGGGGTGCTGAAGGACCTGTAATTCAACAACTTAGTGTCACTTAGTGTCGAGGAAGCAGAACTGTAACATGGGTGTGGGATTATGCCTGTGTATTATTCTCCTGCTGTCTTTTTCATACAATACCTGGTTAACAGTGGACTTTACTTACACATGTATGCTAAAAAAAAACTACTGGAAGATTAGGTAGTTTCAATTTGATTTTCACTCTCAGGTCAAAGGTTTTGCTAAAGTCCGATAAATGTCATTATATCTGAGATGAGTTACACTTCAACAGTCAATCAGAAATAAACTTAAACACATAGGATGGGCAAACAACACACCACTGTCCACTGATGCCTCGGCACGTCTCACCACATCTTTAACCTTGAATGAAACTTCTACTGAATGACATTTAATATCATGTGTAATCATACAGAGAGAGGTTCATTCATTCGAGGTCTAAATCATCAGGAGTAAATGTAAAACTTAATTGACATCCAAACCATAAATGTGTCTGTGAATGTGAGCGTCATTACTAGGAGTGCCTTGTTTTGGGCTATCCAAGGTTTGAACGGTGCATAACATGCCAGGGTGTGACGGCCTGATACTGGTAGGTGAACCCCTCCTAGCGACAATGATGGAACTCAAGGAATGCAGACTGCACTACAATGACCAAACTATGAGGCTAAATGTCAACAGGCCGTGGCACATTTCTAATAGACAGGTATTTCTTCATGAACAAGCGTGGCTGAATATCACATTTCAAAGGAAACCCTATACATTTAGCCAATTCACTTTAACATGCTCAGCTAATTTAAGGCATGTAAACTAACTTAAAGTCCCAAAATCAATCCTGAATGTAGAATACTGGCATTATTGTCATTCATTCATTAGCCAACAATAATCTCCTGCTGACTTTACTGCATGGCTGTATATATTCAAGTGGAAATCACTGGCACTTGGTGGTGCTAGAGTTGCAATGGTGGAAATAACAATACTGGCTGTGCAGCTCTATTAAAATAAATAAATATAACAAGTTGCCCCTGGCAAAATATGTCCTGATGATTCTCCTCTCATTTAGTCAAAGGAGCTGAAATTAGTGTAACCTGTTCTTTGCTAGTGACTGAAAGGGATAGTCGTGAGTAGGATTTTGAACTGAGACAGACTAAGAACTATGATGTCAGGACACACTTTCATATTAGTCTAACAACCTATCCAGACTCTTATACTGGCCCTGCTTCCTGGATGTGTTGACGACAAATGGATTTCATTTGTGGCAGTTCTGCGCACGTTTGTTGCCCGACCTATGTCATCATCTTGGCCTAGATATCCTGCCTCCATTCGTCCTGTAACTGGACAGGGCTGAGGCAACCAGGGGTTAAGTGTGCAGCCTCTGAATGGGACTGCGTCTTTCTCATCCGATCATTCTCTTTTTTATAACGTTCTACCTAAAGACCACTGAGGACAGGAGGGACAGTGAATGTCAGCAGTTTGTGATCCAGCATATTTATGGTGCTTTTAGAGTAGATCATTACAATACATTTCAACTAAGCTCCTTTTCACTTATAATATTTGACACTAAAACACTAATAGCACAATCCCTCAGTTTTATGTTCATAAATTCTTCTGTTGCCATCACTGATACATGCTGATGATCTGATACTGCGCATGATAATCTCCGAATGCTTCCTGGGTTGCTATGAGAAGAGACTGTAGACCGACCCCTCTCTTGTCATTGGGCTACTGCAATGCCTTGCAGCCAATAAAGCACCACTAGGGCCTGTGTAAATCTCTTCCTCTCACTCTCTCTCTCTCTCAATAAATATACATGCGCATCCACATGTACATACATTTATACCACCTTTTTAAAGAGATGACAATACATTTCAATTTGACTGCAGGGAGATCCAAGAGAATAAAATAAAACATTCGGAAAACGTACTTACTGAACACGTGTACATACATGTTCTTAGTCAAACATACAGTACATGTATAAGCGACATATTATGTGCATTTCTGTGAAATCTGCACGGCCTGCAACTGTTTTCTGTGTCCACCTTTGCTTTGTAGTGTGTTTTGGCCTCTACCACCATTTTGATTGATATAACCCAACTCACAGTATCTCCCATTTTCCCCCTCCTGCAGTATTTCTGCTCCTTCTGCACCCTTGTCTCACCCCTGTCAGTAGGATAATGAAAATACAAGTATTGCCATCATGATAATCTGCATTTTGCATTACTGAGGCACTTCAATATTCCAATTCTATTTTAGTTTTAGGCAGAAATAAACATATAGTGCATTTGTTATCTCACTGAGTATGAGCTACACCATCTACATTCATAACAAAAAGGCACATCATTAGCAATAGGACTATATGCAGGACACGGCTCTGTGGGCCTGCTCAGTGAAGAAGACCACTGTATCATTAAGACGATTTCATCACAAGGTGGCTGCAACCCCTTGTGCAAACTGATGAGTTGTTTAAGAAGACATGTCTGAGATCAAAGGGCAACATTTCACGGTTACTCTATGGTCTCTGGAGAAGGAGGTGGAATGCAAACACTTACCCTTATTCCAGGCAGATGGTATTAAAGTAGAAAATGGATTGTAACTGACAGTGGCAGAGAGGAAATTGTGAAGTATAAAATGAAAGCAGTATTAACATAATGCAACTGTTTTTAGAAATCACACCAGAGCTTCAGTGCTTTTTTTGTGGGCAACAAAACATTTAATCGCTTTTCAGAGCCAATTTTAGATCAAACTGGGAGGGGCTCTGGATGAACCTCTGCTAATCAAATGTCCAGATTCAAACTGTACAGTGTGCAAAATAACCCATATGGTTCTATTCTCTGTCTGTTATGATATATTTCACCTCCGCGAATGTCGATTTGTGTTTTTAAAAATGTAGCTATACATCAGTATGCTTCTATACAGGGAGGTCATTGTTCCAATAAATCAATGATAGCATCGCTCGGTTTGGTCGTATGAAAATATCCCGGCATGCTAGCGACGCAATTTTAGCCAGGGAGGGGAGGGACGATGAAGCTAAGATGGCAGCCCAACTGAGGGTGCTGCCTCTTCGGGGTCAAGAAATATTCAAGGAGCGAATAAAACCAAAACACGACAACGCGGTTTTTGGAAATGAATGGTGCCGTTTCTGAGATTTTAAAAGAAAATCTATTATGGCTTGAGAAGATATATTTTCAGACGACAAGCACCGTGTTGACGCTGTGGCCGGATCGGAAGACCGTAGTTGCACCACCAGACTGGCTACAATTTGCGCTTATAATAACCGTGGACCGTGGATGCTAATTGTGGTATTTCAGCGAGTTGGAATGGGGAAATGATGTGACATGTGGAGGATTTAATGACAAGCGGATTGTATCTGATGGCTAGATATCATCTAGCTGTGATATCCTTTGAGTGATATATGCATTGTTCTCCAAAACGATGATGTGTGCTGCTGCGGCAGCGGCCGCCGGTGGTGGGATTCTGCCCTCCTCATCACCGTCGATGGGGCTGGGTGTCAGGGTCATTTCTGGAGCAGGAGCCGATCTCTCCACCATTGGTTCGGGTATGGGTTCTTGTCCGACACCCGGAGCCCAGTCGGATTGTCGGACTCGGTACCAGCTTTTACTCTCAGGACGAGCTCTGGCGGAAAGATACAGACGGATTTATACCACTGCTATCAGCGATAAAGAGCAAGGGATAAATCAAGGAAGGTGAGTGGTTAACGTGAAAAAGATATATATCTAAGAAGCTGGTCTGTCATTTGTGCTGCTAACAGAGCTAACGACCGTAAGCTAACATTAACCCTTGCTCATCGGTACGTCGGTTAATAGCAGCAATAGATAAAGTTTAAAAGATATTCATGATTCATGAGCTATTTGGACCTTTGTCACACTAGACAATGTTTTGACTACAAACAAGATGCCAGGAGCTCCTTAATTTGGGTGCTACCTGTTATGGGGGTCAGTTTGCTAGGTAGCATTTGGGCTTTGACTTCCCTAGCTTATCCGTGTCAGCTAAGCTAATGTTACGTTACTTCACCCTTGCGCGGGGGATTTGCACTCCGGGTGCTCTGGACATTGTGTTTTAGCCAAACATTGACACATTGACACTGAAATTGAGACACTATACACTTGGACTCGAGAAAGTACACTTACACCGGCTGATATCCAAAACAAGCTAGCTGGCTAACAGTCATGACAGCAGTTTGTCAGTTTGTTTTGAGTAAATAGCTGCTACCTAGCTAAACGTAAACAAACGTACTGCTTGTGTAATGTTTTAATTTTTTGGTAAACATTTTAAACAACCATTACTGGGGTTGTCACCAAAATGCACATTGCCTAAGTTGTCATTTCATATAATTTGATGTAGTGAGCTGTGTGTATTTAGGCCCAACGGCGTCACTATTTCGATAGCTAGCAAACGTTAACGAACGTTGAGAAGCATCAGCCCTTCCCCAGGTTATCTTAACTGGAGTTTTACTTCTCAAGTAAAACACAGCTGATAATGAGCAGGTATGCATTTAAACGCATAGTAAACACAGCAAACAGGGCTTAAAACGTTAGACATCTATTGGTGAGGATGTGTTGGGTGGTGGATGAACTCATTTGCTTTTCTGGCATAAGCGGGTAATACAGTTACGTCATTGTCAGTCAGGTTGTAGACTGACTAGCTTGATCGTTGCAGCATCCTCCCTCACACTGAATTGTTTTTCTCAGTACACAGTACTTGCTGTAAGCATGGGCCTGTTATACGCAAAAAGTTTCATTTTTGTGTGAAGAGGTAAATACAATCACTATAGCAAACAGACATTAAATGCACTCTGACCTTTTATTTTAATATCAACAACAATGGAACAGTAATTGAGGTATGTGCAAAAATCTTGGCACCCTACTAAGTATGTGGGTGGAAATGGAATTGTTTTGGGGTTGTGTGGCAGCCAGTGGCACATGAAACATTTCACAGATGGAACAACATAGGTTGTGTATGTATAACCATGAGTCACTACTATATGAGAAGTGTGATGTGTCTGTAATTTGAGATCAGCGCTTGTTCCAGGACATGGATGTACGCAATGAACGTTGTTAACCATCTTAATATTTTGTTTGGAAATCATTTTTTTTCTCTGTACTTGAACTGCTTTATGTTAAAATTTGGCTTCAACAGCAAGACAGTGATCCATAACCATACCACAAAATCCAACATTAACTACTTCAAGAAGCACAAGCTAAAGTTTAGTAATGCACCACACAGTTCCCTGACTTAGATCTTAAACATGCTGTGTGTACAGCCAAAATATCTTAGAACTTCAAGTGATCTGCAAGAAAGAGTGGGTGAAAATTCCTAATTCTGATAATAAAAGACTTGACTGGCTACAAAAAGGGTTTGCAAGCTGTGACATCTGCCAAAAATCAACAAAGTATGTAATTTCCTCAGGGGTTCCCAAACTTTTGCATACAACTGCAAACTGTTGTTGGAGTTTTTAACGTTAGTCTTATTGGACCACTTTTGCCATAACCAACTCCTTATTTCATTGGTCAAAATAAGCAACTAGACCAAAACAACTTCAACTTCTCCAGTTGTGTGATATTGAGCAACCATTTTATCTGGCACCAATCTTTCTTTGTTGAGCTGATATTAAAATATGTTACTTGCACATAAAATGCAGGTAGTAGTCCAATTAAAGCTGCATTGATTAATCAATTGATTCCATTAGTCGATCAGCTGCAAATTAATGCACAATAATTTTGATAATTTTTTTAATACAAAATGCCTAACATTTGCTGGCTGCAGCTTCTCTGTGTCATATATGATAGTAAATTTAATACCTTTGGATTTTGGACTGTTGATCGGCTAAACAAAACATTTGAAAATTTCATATTGGGCTATAGGAAATTCTAAACAGCAATTTCCACATTTTATAGACAACAATTACTTGAGAAAATAATTGGATGATGAATTGATTATAATAATTGTTAGTTTCAGATATAGTTTAACACATGGAACCTTTAGTGAAATGTTTTGTTAGCCATTTGAACCAACTACCAGTCAGCCTTATTACCCTGATGGATTTGTTGATATTTGTCTACTATTCAAAATATCAGATTGACATTTCTGTCTGTCTGATTAATTCAGATGGATTTTAGTTTGGTATTTTGATGAGAAAGAGTAACCCGTCTTGTCACTGTGTACTCAAAGGATTAAGCAATTTGAAGCTCATTTTCTATGGTGACAAGCTATCAGAAATCTATAGTGACAAGCAATCAGAAATCAAAACACACGGTTGCACTGTCAAGTAGTAAAAATACTGGTATAAATTTCTTTCCATATTCCATCCCTGACAGTACAAATACTCCACAGAACAGTGGTGAAACAAAGAACATCATTCAAGCATGCTGAGCAAAAAGTGTTCAGAAATGTTATATTAACTCCTTTAAAACAGCCCATCAACAGCAGATTGAAGTGGCATTTTTTTTTTATTTACCAGTGAGTCATAATCATTAAAGGCATTAGAATGGATTCAAGATTGCAACAGTTATTCTGAGAACATCATGACAGGCTTGACCATTATCTTATCACAAGCTTTTCATAATAAACCAAATACTGTGCCATGTGTTTGACTTTAACCGGTGCTTAAGAATACAGTATATTTTGCTATACTCAGTGATCACCTTATACTTTCAGGGGAAAGAAGGCTTTGAGTAAGAAGAAGCTGAAAAGGCGACAGAAAGTGAAGTCAAAAGTCAAATCAAGAACAAAGGTAAGAGATACTTTATTGTCTAAATAAATATCACACAATTCCACAATTCTTCTATGTAATGTCACGATTGCTGTATTTATATGTTTGTTAATAAATATCTTTCAAGGCCAGCGCTACACTGTGCAAGTGCAATGTCAAATCATAAATAGGTGCAATATTCAACATCCATAGTACTACTCAAACTATTTCATATACATAATTAAATGTGTACATGTGGAGTTTTGCTTTTAAAAAACATTAATACAAACATGACTGACAGTTTTAATTTGCAACTGTCAGAGACTTGGTATGCACTGGTTAGTCCTCACAGCTGGTCTGACTTTACTGAATAAATTTAGCAGATTGGAATAGGATTAAAGATGAGGTTAGATTATCTGTAATCTTGAAGGTGTTTGGCAGAATCGTTATTTTCATTGGTGCGTTTGGTCAGGTGCCAGGAAGCTCATCCACACATGAAGCCGGAGAGGTGGATAGACAGAATGTGAGACACATGGGAGTGGCTCTGGCTTGTGCACGATGGCCTGTTGCCGAGCGACCTAATGTGTTCCACATCTCCACGGCAACAGTTGCTGGCCTCCATCTCCTCCATCCAAAGAAGGAACGTAGTCTGTATCAGAGGATGTGGTTGTGTTTTTGCCTCTGCTGTATACTTTGCACAGACAGCGTAGGTTAACTAGTCGATCCCAAATTGTGTCAACAAACATAATCCACTCAGATTATATTGATTTATCTCTTTGCTGTTTTTCTCAGAGATTGAGGGAGCAGCCTGCTCTTTGGTTGGTCTGTAATATCGTTAGTCAGTGTTTGAATTTAACTTTATTAGACATTTTTTTTCCAGCAGCTTGCAGGCAGTGGGGAGAGTGATGAATGTGATAGTCTTAGAGAAGGACAGAGGCTGCACTACTTTGTCGGCTTTTACCTCAAAACTATTCCTGTCAGGCAATTCAACGTACAGTGGGATAGTCTGTTAAGTTCTCTTCAGGTCGACTTGTTCAGTGAGTTGATGTCGTGGAACATTATCAGATATTATTTTGTAGAGACAGAGAACTGAGTGGTAGGCAAGGCCGGTTGGCTGGCTGGCAGGCAGGCAGGCAGGCAGGCATAAAACCGTGGGTAGTTACACGAGCAGTCATGCTGTATGTGTTGTCCTCACTCTTGCTCTGTCACGCCTCTCACTCCGGCATAGTCAGACAAGAGTGTGATTTCAAAGGGCCTCTTCTCCCCCTTTTGTCTGCTTCTGTGCTTATAAACACGTGAAAGTGGAGTCAGAACAAAAGACAGAGCATAAACACTCATCATCCTAATGAAGAGTGTGAGGTAACGTCTTCTGTTCAGGCAGATGAGTGATTTGCCTTTTTCAACAACTATAATTCTAATAATAAATGGTACAAAAGGATACATTCAGTAAATTAATTATCAAAAATCTACATAGTTCCCTTATAATCTACATAATATCTATAAAATATACTTATACCTTTGCCAGTTTTTTTCAAAACCAATCTGACATACTTCATTAAATAGGCTGGTAGATACTAAGTACCTACTTTATTAAATAAGCCATCCATGTTGTTGTCAGCCTAGCATGAAAGCATGAAACCAGGATTCTGCGCCTTTCTTTGAATTCTGGCAAGTCTGAATCCACAGTATCTGCTACAAATTACACTCTCTACATCTGTTCTGTATCAGCATGACACATCTGAGAGTAAATTTAATATCAACAAGCTTACTTTTCTTTTCATTGTATCAGAATATTCATATTGTAGCATCTGCAAAACATAATTTTTTTTAGAGCTTTATGATTTCTGTTCCAATAAAAGTAGTGCTTGGGACGGATAGGCAGCTAAAACCAGTTAGAAAAAGACTGTGGTCATGATTAAAAGATAGAAATGTGTAATCTGACAGCTAGTATGTGAAGAGATTCAAGCATGGCAGGCTGGTGTTAAAGGGAAGTACTAATGTGCTCATCCACCTACGTGACCTTCATGTCCTTACTTTTTACTGTTCTGTAAAAATGTCACACTACTTCCTTCATTCAAACTGAATATTGCCATTAATTGATCATGCAGAATAGCTGCATATAAATGTAATTTGTTGAAGGCTGAATGGGGTAGGACCTGTAGTGCACAAAAATCTGTGTCTGGATGAATTAGATATGACAGAGAACGATGATGATAATGTGTGTCGTGATAGTAAAATGGCAAAACAAACAGGTCAGCCAAGTAAAATCAAATTGCACTATATCTAACCTTTTTAAATAGATGATAAATTAGACAGACTATTTAATACTACTGGTATCTAAATTGTTTGACATTTGTATGCTTTATGTCTAGTAGTCCCAGTTTGTGCCTTTCATGCATTAAATTTGTACATGAATTACATAGCTAAGCCTCCATTTCTCTGAAAGATAAAGCCACATCACCACTTTTTTTTAGCTTTCAGAGAAATGATGCTAAATTGTGTGACTTGAATGTATGGGGATATATGGAGACCAGAGGTAAAACACTGACAAACTGGATTTTGTAGCCAAATGTTGGGACTATGTGAAGACAGTGATTTTTGGTTGTCTATTAAGGATTGTCCTATTCTCCTGGTGATAAAAGATTTACTCATTTGAATTGGTGTTGTAAAGTAACAATAATTCCACTTGAGCCTCTGCGTTGGAAAACCCTTTTTTTTTCATCCTTTCTTATTTATCTGTAAAGCCAGCAAGCTGAAAGGTGTAGATGTCTTAAGTGCGGTCAGGAGCTTCATACCAGCCTTTTCCAAAGCTTTTAAGATGGCCATTAAATCATCAGTGAAGTGCAGACAGAAACACAAAAGAAACCATCAGACGAGCAGCTTGTTGTAGGTTGGTGCTCTTACAAAGTGAAAGGAAAACCACTAAACATCAGCAGATCTCTGGGCTTTGCATACTTGGATTTCCCTTTGCTTATGTACATCATCACATATCTCAAAGGTGTCACTTTTAATCAGAAGTGTCTGGTGTTTTTTTCCAGTTTTAAATGGGAAACTATCAGCTCCAGTGAAATCTGTCAAATGTAATTTAAACTTTCATTGAGAAGACCACGTTTCAGCCGCCTCATGCTCTGCCTACAAGATATAACCTCAGATATGGATCAGATGCAGTGTAACATTTCTGAAATTGGTGATCGTGTTAAAAAGTTAGTCCGCCCAAATTATAAACATCTATCATACACAAACTTAAGGTAAGACAAGACGATTAACCGGTGATTCCGACTTTAGCTACTTTTGACTCATCCTTTTTGATCTACCTCCCACAATTACTTTACCTTTATGGAAGTACAATACTAAATTATATTACACCTTTTTAAAGCAGAAACACCATAAAATGAGTGAACAAGCATACTGTAAATTCTAAATTATGTGAAGCACCTTAAACCCGGCTCAGCCAATGTCATCCATTTGCAGTGCAGCAGCACAAACAGATTCTGAACCTGTAGTTGCATTTCCTGTGTCATTTATTAGCAAATAAAGTAATATACATCATGACTACATATGTATCTGTTTATGGATCTATTTAGAAAACTGGATACTTTGTTCCAAGATGACGCCCCATCTGCTGGCATCCTGCACACATGAATGGCATGAAATAATTTACTGATACGGCTCTGCTGAACAAATTTTATTGGACTGATTGTATGAAACTCTTGACAATAAAGAGTCATTTCTGTGTAATGTAATTGTCAGTATTTTAAAGCATTTGTAATCTAAACTAACATGTATACAGGAGACCAATCAAATGTTTCAAAATAGGTGATAATGTGATTTCAGAATTTAACAATAGTACCCCCTTATAATATGTAACAGAGACTATTTTTATTATAATAATACCACATTTGTCCTGATAAATATCAGATGGGGAATATTGTATTTCTCCTATTTTTATAAACTTAATACTTTTTACTGCTTCCAAACAATAGAGACAACTAAAACATTGCATGATTAAAAATATTAAACTGTATGATATGAAAAATCTAACACACAGAATCTCACACAGAAAGGTAGGGACCCTCCTGCTACATGTGGTCTGAAAATGCTGAGCCTCCTATCTCAGTACTTTGGTCCTTACACCATCCTTCCTTTTGTTCTGCGGTTATCTCCCAGGAAAACAGTTTTTCCTTCACGTGCTGCATGGCTTTATGTAGCATTTCCATGTTTAAAATTTAAATGCTCTTTCCAGGCATCAGGCTCCTTTGTGAGTGCTGTACAGTCACTCGGTCACAAATGCTACATTAGCAGCAAGGCAGGAGAGCAGTAGACTGTACATTTAGACGAGAGGGGAGCTAATATCCTCCCCAGTGGTTTGAGCTGCGAATGAATGACCCCTCTCCCCAAATAGATGACATCAAACCCTGAGATTGTGATGGCAAAAGCACCGCACTGCAAGAGAGGCACAATCGATCAATATTATTCTCTGGAGGTTCCCTCGGGACTGTAGTTAAAAAGGCCGTGCTTGGTGGGATAGGGAAACCTTATCAATTAGTTAGTTTATCAAGTTTCTCTGTGGATTGTAGTTTGTGTAATCATAATGATTATTTGGATGTAAACGCTTAAGCTTTTCTGTAATGGTTTTATTGTCAGTTTTGCCTTATCCAACTCATTTATATCAATGAGAGTTGACTCAATATTACAAACGTCTCTTAGTGTAACGCTGTTCAACAGCACCACAAACTGCAGACTCCAAAATGACCATAAAGTTGCACCAGCACCTCTCCTAAAACAGCTTCAACAAAAAGTAGAGCTGGGTTCAATTCTTAGACAGAGTTTTGAAAATGTTTGTCCATGTTTGATTTTTGCCCAATATTAGTATTTGAGATCAAAACAATATTAATATGTATTTGGTATATGGCTGATATTAATGTTTTTTAACATAATCACTGAACATAAAAAAATAGATTACAATGATGTCTTACATTTAGTGATTGACAACTTTTGACGGAGAAAGGCTGTTTTACTTGCGAAATTTTAACTTGTCAGAGCCCTTTGGAGAACTATGTAATGGTGACATTGTTTCTGTGTTACTGGAAATACATCTTAGCATATATCTGTACTGCAATTTCCCACTACTTAATGGCCAGCATTTACACCAATATCTGTCATAATATATTTTTATTCATATAGCTTAAAATCACGTATTTGTCTCTTTTCTTTGCAACCCACAAAACATACTGTACACTTTATCCGTAGATCCTCAATTCAGAAAGGAAAAAATTCAAGCGAAGGGAGAAACTACAGGAGAGCGAAACATTGGCCAAAAAACATTTGATTTCTCTTGATTTTAACTTGAACACTTTGAATATATAAACTTTATATTTTGTGGTTATATAATATGTTGGGTAAGACATTTTGTAACAGGGAAAGCTGTTGATCTTGAAATGGGTAAACAGTTGCCAAGCCCAGTGTGTACAAAAGTGAGTGTCGTTAGGAGTGAATCCGAAGCAAAATGAGAAGTTATTTAATTCTGCATTTTGTGTCACTGACTAGACATGAGGACAATGACATAACAGACTGTATAAAGACTCGCTGTGTTCAGCTTATTGTATTGTTAAATCATTTAGTTTCAAGGCAAATAGCAAACAGCTAAATTTGGGAACCTGTACGTCAGGAGTTCTCAGATCGTAAAGCCGGTTGAGAAAGTACCCGACTTATTGTGGTCAGTGGGCATGTGCTTTGGTCAGGGATATCAACAGAGGAACTTAACTAACTGCATGACTTATGAACAGTCAAGAGACACAAACCAAAATGAATAAATTATCATAGATAAGGCAGTGGTAACCTGACTTGGAAACAGACAGGAACTAAAATGTGTCACTTTCAGTTTTGTATCAGACCAAAAGTAGCTGCTCTCATGAGAAGTTCCAAAAAGCTGGCAGAAAATGACTCCCCATTAGAGATATCACAAACTACAGAACTATGGTTTCAGTCACTTTTGTCTTTGTTGTTTTGTTTCATATCCTTTATAGCTGTGTCTTGAAGTTGATGTTAAAAATAGTGTGTCAATAAAATGACAATAAGGCTTACAAAAAGGTGTCTCTTTTCATGAACCAACCTTCGCTTTGAAATTATGCCTACTCACATTAGTGTTTATGAATGAGTATGTGGTGTGCAAAACTGCTTATCGATGCACCAAATCATATTATACATGTGGTTACCAAGAAAATGTTTTGCTGACCTTCCTGACCACCTCCACTCTTGTTTCTTTCCACAGGCTGAGAGTCTAGATGGAGCCCTCTGCGTGCCGGACATCAAGCTGCACAGCAACCCATCTGCGTTCAATGTCTACTGCAATGTGCGGCACTGTGTGCTGGACTGGCAGCAGAGAGAGGCCTCCCTGGCGCTGGCCTCCAGGAGCTCGGTGCAGAGTGGCGACTCAGACAGCGAGGAAGAGGAAGAGTACCGCGAGCCAGCCGTCAAGCTGCCAAAGGTATAGGCAGGGGGGTTGCATTGGCTGCTTACGTGGTAGTAGCAGCGCTTGGTATCAAGGCGAGAGCCAGGCTGTGCTCTTTATCTTAGGGACGCACTGATCCTTTATCTCCCAGGGCTTGTATTTAGGACTCATCATTTTTATTGTTGTGATAATTCACTCGTAACCAGAGGTTTGAAATCCCCATCCTGTGAGGATTGCGGCCTCCCCTGCTCTGTTTCCTCAGCTCCCTCTTCTACTCTGTGCACCTGCTGGTTTATCTCTCTTACTCCATGTCAGGGCCGATATTTTCTAATTCAATATTCAGATAAAATTTAATTAAAATGCACTTTCACACAGACCTATTGCATGGCTTATTATTTATATCAGTAAACTCAGCTATTGATATTTTCTTTGATTACTTAAAATACAGGAAACTAGCAAGCCACGATGAACAGGAAAATTACAACACAAAAGCAGATGAGAAGCAAGGCATCGTATAATATTGTCTGGCTCAACACTATAAATTTCTAAATTAAGGGATAAAGTTAACATTGTTTGCTGACTTTGTGAAAGGCTATGGCCTTATAGTACCACAATAACAAATCTAGTAGTGGTTAGCATGACATCTAAGTGAGGCAGCAGGGGTGACATAAGTGAACTGAACATCAGTTTTACAAATAAGGATTAGGCTGCAGAGATGCCTTCAACTTACATGAATTATGCCCCTCTTTTCTTTGTCTGTCGTGCACTCTGTTGCTGCTTTAAAGGGCTCAAAACAGGACAAACCTTCCTACAGTATGACAGCACAGCTTTTGAACAGTGTTTGTGGTGTACATGTCTGTTTGGAATATTGTATGTTGATTGAGGCTGATCAACTTGTGATGTGTGCCTGCTGCACATATTGGTTATCAGGTGAATACTGAGATGTCACAGATGGTTAGGGGTTAAGGCTCTATCCATTTTATCCTCTTTCAGGCAAATTAAAATTGCTAATGATAATTTTGGGGGATTTAGTTTTAATTCCAGTTTAATAACAATGTCTAACAAGCCATATGTTGAGGATCTTGTGTGTGTTTCAAAAGGGTAGCAAGCACTAACAGAGTGCCTGTAAGTGTCATTTGGTCTGTTACATAATTTAAATCTAATGCGTTTAAAGATGTAGCATAACCTGTCTGTTAACCTACTATATGTTTGAATATCTTGTACTTGTCTTGCTATATCCTTTCTAGTTGGGATGATCTTATCTGTGTTTATCTGTTCCATTGTACTTTTTAGAAAATGAGGTATACACTGAAGCTAAGCTTTCTTCTGATAGTTCTTCCCTGAGATAGGTGGGAACATTGGATCATTATTTGAGAGGGAGAGAGAGGGAGAGGAAGAGAGAGAGAGAGAGAAAGAGAGAGAGACTTTTCTAGGCCAAAGTCCTTCGCCTGCCTCCCCTCTCCAAACACTTAAGTGGGTCTGTCATTATACACAATGTTAACAGTGTATGTTGAAGTCAGTGGTAGTAACTGTACTGTGGGCCCCTGGATATATGCATGTTGTTTTTTTACTGTAGGATGACCATTCACCATGCTATTAAAAGAAAACATCCACTCCAAGCTTCTGTTTATCAGTTCTGTTTTGTTACAGCACTTCCATGCATCCACATCTATGCACAGTGTCAGCATGTTTCACCTTCATTTGCTGCATAAACTGTAATCACAGCTAGTCTAGCTGGCTGTGGAATTCCAGCATGGTGTTTATTAGCTCATAGAAATGTGTTTCTTTCTGTGTGTCCGCAGATCATTGGCATTGGCCTGTGTGGGGTATTTGAGCTGATAAAAGAGACTAGGTTCTCTCACCCTTCACTGTGCCTGCGCAGCCTGCAAGCCTTGTTGGACATGCTGCAGGGACAACAGCCTGAGGGTTTCCAGACTGAGCCCCCGGATGTGCTAGGTGAGGCTGAAAAAGGTTTTATTAGGTGTATTTGTACAATTTAATGTAATCCAGTGCAATAGCCCTGTAACAAATCTTGTTTGTGAAGCTTAAAAGTTAAATTCACCAAGTCAGACATATGGTGATGCGACTTCATGACCATTTTTGAGGCCATAGTTAGTCGCAGTGTCTTATTGGCCCACGTTATAGTTAAAATTCAGCATGATTGACATACACATTTTTCTTTTTTCACAAATGTCTAACCTCCCTCTCCATCCCTCGTATGCTTCCTCAGAGTCTCTTTTCCAGTTGTTGTTGGAGACCACAGTCCGGAGCACAGGGCCCAATGACCCGACAGGACAGGCCATCACTGCCTTGTCCTGCGCCTGCCTCTTCAGTCTGGTGGTGGCCTGGGGCGACACTGGCAAAATCCTGCAGGCCGTGTCTGCCATCCTCACCAACAATGGCAGCCATGCCTGTCAGACGATACAGGTATTTAACCAATTTAAATCAATTACACTGCAATTGGCAATTTGCCTGCATATTTGTATTCGTTCTTGTGATGCTAGGCCTTGCTGGCACAAGTTACTATGGATAATCAGATGTCATCATCTCATTTTTGTACTGATCACCTATTCAGATCACTATCTTACACTGAACAAACATCTTTATCTTGGAACAGGCATTCCAGCTGATCCGGTTGTTTTCAGTGAAGCAAAAGTTGGAATTACATTGGTCTTACATATCAATTGAATTTGAATTGTTATGTTTTCTAAACCACCTCCATAAGGAAATGTGGACCTTTCTATTATCCATTCATGTTTTTCCTTCAGATTAGTCAAAATGCTTTAGATCACCATAGTGCCTTTTGGGTGGATAAAGTAACCTCTGGCTCCTCCAGGCATTTCATTTGAGCAGAGAGACTCAGAGCAGTGTCTGGACAGCACAAATTAAGTTTCTGAAAATGTCAAGCCGCTCAGATTCTCCTGTTTGATTATGTTACCCTGCCTACATTCTTCCGCCAATTAGCTGGTCTTCTGTTTGCTTGGTTCTCCAGTTTGTCCTCTCTCTCCTCCCTCTCCTCTCTTTGTTTATTACTCTTTGCCTCTGCTTCATATCAAAACTGCTGCTGCAAAATGTTGGGAGAAACTTGAACCATAACTACTTAATTTAATTATGTTTGTGGGCTTTGTGACCATAAAATGTTTCACCTGTACCTGCATCAAATTCCTACACATGACCAGGGTGGTACAGGGACTTTTTTCACACATTTCATCCCCCACAGACAGAGACCTGTGTGCTCTTTTTCCTAGTTCGTCATCTTTTAGGCATTGACTGGACTGTGAGTCATCATAATGGCAGGCAGACTAGAGGGGGAAGTGTGGGCTTGCGTGTTGTACACAGTCTGTGTTTGTGTTTATTTGCATGTGTGTGAATGGTGAGATCAGTGGTGTGTGTAATAGCTGCCATGGAAATGATGGGAATGTGTGTGAAAATGTATTCAGGCAGAATGAGAAGAGGGCAAAATGCGCAGGTAACCACAGCCCCAGTCACTAATAAAACTATTTAATTCAATCAGCAATAGAGAATTTAATTCACAATTACACCCCATTACATCACATTAGAGGTGTGTGGTTTTTTCAGCAGCCTCTCTGTCTTCTTAAATCTCACCAGGTGCCCACCATACTGAACGCACTACAGAGGAGTGTACAGGCTGTCCTGGTGGGAAAGATTCAAATTCAGGATTGGTTTGGGAACGGCATTAAACGCGCTGCCCTGATGAACAAGTGGATCCTGAAAGAGGTGGTGATTGACGAGGACGAGCGCTGTCTTCTGCAGACTGATGGCTCCTTCCTGTACTTGCTCTGCAAGGATGGGCTCTACAAAGTGGGCTCTGGATACAGTGGCACTGTCAGGGTATGTAACACTTACAGCTGCATGTCGGCACTGTCCAGTGATAGCACATACAGTATATCCCAATTTGGTGATTTTTCAGATAAAGTGAAGGATTAAGTGTTCCTTTCGTGGGTTGAGAAGATTCTTTTAATTCTTAGGAAAAATAAACCATGAAAAACCCATTAGATTATCTGAAGAATGCAGAGTCACAAAGCTTAAAACAAGGCTGTTTTTCTTAAGTTATAGTTGACGTTTTGGAGATGCATGGTTTTCACAGTTGTCTGATATGTGCAAGAAAGAGGTGCATGTCTAGCAGTATCTCTCTATATGAGACATTATGTTAAAGATGGAATTGACTTTATTTTATACATGATCATGTGATGAAATTAAGTTTAAACATGAAGGCACCATACAGTATACAGTATAAGCCTATTTGAGATTTAGGTGAACTAAGCATTCCGTAATTGTATATAAATAGGAGCTAATTATTATTTTTATGTGAATGTGAGTAGTAGAGAACTGTGACACTAGAGAGCCACAATGCTACTTTAAAACAGGAAGCTCTCCTGCTTTAAAGAGGTTGATGACTTTGATGGGTCTTAAATAAAACACCAATGTTTCATCTGCCAACATTAAATGAAGGCTTGTCAGTGTTTGTGATTGTCTGCTCATGTGTCATCAATGCCCCACAGGGCCACGTGTACAACTCCACATCTCGAATCAGGAATCGAAAGGAGAAGAGATCATGGCTGGGCTTTGCTCAGGTAGGTAGTGGAGCTTTGATCAAGATGCTCCTCACGTTTGATCACATTTAGACTTTGAGTTGATCTCCATGTGAATTAAGTGATTTTGGTTGAAGTCGACCCAAAAGTCTGTAAACTTTGTTTTTAAAACTTCTGATGTGTTGTCCTTAAAGAGTGTGACGTCGATGAAAGTATAAATTAAATTAAAATTGCTGAAGAACACAGTCATCTTTATCCGTCCAAGTTTGCTGTAGGGCTTATATTAGGGAAAGCCCTTTCTGATTGCAGATTAGCAGTGATGTTTGTGTTGTATCTTCAGGGGTACTTGTTGTATCGAGACACAAGTAACCACAGTATGTCGGCCATCAAGATCAACCCTGAGACTCTGGAGCATGAGGGGACTGTCACCATGCCAGGTGCTGATAAAACACTTTAAAAAACAAAAAAACAAAACAAAAAAAAAACACCTCATGGGGGTTAAGTCGTCAAAACTGCAACTAACAAAATTGTCAAAATATATTCACTGTCACTTTGCAGGCCAACACTCAGATGGACAGAACATCATCTTCACAGATGGAGAGTACATCAACCAGATCGCAGCCTGCAAAGATGTAAGTTTAATGTTCTGGCTAAAGTTTAAACATTTAAGTGTGAAATTTTAAATTGAATCAGTTTCAGTGAGGTGAGTCCTCAGTGTGCTCAGGAGTTCCCCCAAATGTGGAACAGAAACCACAAAACACCTGAGCTGTACTGCCCATGTCCCCTGGAAACACGGTTGGAGGGAGCTGACTGTATTATGCACTTACTGTATGTGCTTGCGTAGTGTTTTAAGATTATAGTGCTGTTAAATTCCCTGCTGCAGTCTGCAGTATGTGAGCAAGGTTTTAAAAGTCTCACTTGGTCATTGACTTGCTGCGTCACAGTGGTTAAGTTACAGAGTGATAGATACAATCGCAAAGAGACGTGTTTGTCAGCATTTGTGAGCAGTTTCCAGTGTGAAAGAGATGCAGAGATCGTGATGGTACATGGTCGTCTTCTCAGTTGTTTGTACCCATCAGTGCAATCAAATTCTCCTCAGTTCATCATTTTTTTTTTAAATCTTTTTTTAGCTTGAGCAACTGAGCAAGTTCTCTTTTTTTAATATGTGCTGTTTCTGTCTTGAAAACCAACTCTTTTGTTTGTTAAAATGAGGGTAGCTGTTCTGTCACTTCCCCGGCTGCAGAGGCTCCAGCCTCTCTTTGAAGGAGCCTCAGCTGATCAGCAACTGTGCCACACAGGGGTGTGTAGCTCTGTATGGGTGTATATTTGTGCGTTTGCATTGTGTATATGTGGGCGTGGCAGTGAGGGCAGTGGGACCACATGTGGGTATTCTCCAGAGAGCTTAATCTCACAAACAGTCATCTGCATAAGCACTCTAATGTGGATGGGGGATGGGAAGATGTGAAATCCACATATATGCCGTTGCAACTAGCCCTCCTCCCGAGTAGCAGTTTCTAGGCTAATCAAAGGGGGTGGGATACTGTATTGGGGGGTGGGGGCATCCTCAGAAGCTGCATGCATTTTTAGTGAGCAGGCAGCAAATGCAATCACTGCACAGACCACTTACAGCTGAGGAAAACCACAAGAGACACACATACAATGTAGGGGGTTCAGATGCTGGGAAGAAGAGGAAGAAGATAATGTGGGTAAACTATAGGAGGTCAAGGAAATAGTCAGAGGAAGAAGGTAACATGTAGGGAGGCAATGTCAGGGGGGTAGGACTGGCCAGAGGATAAAGGCGCTTATTTAATGAGTTGAGTGGCACATGTGCACTGCTCTGTAGGAATCAAAGCACAATAGATGAGTTTGTCATCATTACCACACAGTGGAAACCAGACCATCCACACGCTACCCTTCATCCCTTTTTTATATCCCTGTTGTCTCCCAATTATTTTTTCCCGTTGTGGTCCTCTCTATACTGGGTTTCTTTCCTGTAAATTGTCCCTTTCATCCACATCCCCTGCCGTTTGACTAACCTACATGAGTGTGTGGGTTGAATGTAAGGCCTAGTTGTAATGTCTTGCCTCATCCCCCACTGTACCAAAACACACACATGCACTTGTGGCCAGTTACACATGCGTAGTCGAAGTATTGTGTCCACTGCATTTCTCCAACAAACACTGTAACTTAAAAAAATATGTTGACGTTTTGGGAAATATGCTTACTTGCTTTCTTGCCACCCTCATGTATATACTGTAAATATTCATATTGAGTGTGCATACATGTAAATGGTGTTGATCTTCTCGTCTCACTCTTGGCAAGAAAGCGTATTAGATTCATTTTGATGGTGACATTCAGTGAGCTGCAGCAGGGATATATTTTCATTAAATCAGGGGCTTGTTGTGTCCTAAAGCTGTTAAATTGACTCTGAATTCCACTCTGTAGCAATGTGGAGTTGTGAAACTAAACAGTGTTTCCTCTTGTTGGCCCGGACTCCTGCAGGATGGTTTTGTGGTGCGGATCTATACTATGAGTTCAGACCCAGCCCTGCAGCAGGAACTGCAGCTGAAGCTGGCAAGGAAGTGTCTGCACGCCTGCGGCATCTCGCTCTTTGACCTCGAGAAGGATCTGCACATCATCAGTAAGTGATATAAACTGTTCTAATATCTGCATGTTGTCTGTACACCTGCTTCAGGCACTTTAAACTGTGTGTGTCCACAAGGTCACAAATTTGTCAGAAGTTATTCAAAACACAGAGGAATAAAAAAAGAAAAGAAAAAGAAGCACTTTCCTACCTTGTCTCCTTGTGTGTTTGGACCTTAACAGTGTGTTATTCTCTCAGGCACAGGCTTTGATGAAGAGGCAGCATTGCTTGGAGCAGGCAGGGAGTTCGCTCTGATGAAAACCGCCTCGGGAAAGGTGAGAATGAAAATCTGATCTGGTGGCGTCCCCAAAATGTAAAAAAAAAAAAGAAAGAAAAAAAAAAAAGAAAGTTGGAACAGGTTCAACTGCTGAGCTCTCAACAACTTTTGTCTCGTTAATGACAGACCAGGCGCTTCAGAGGGTGAAACTGGGGAAAAAAGCTTTGAATTAATATTGTTTCTTCATGTGTTTTGTCCTTCTATGTCACACTGGCCACATGAAGCCCATCGGACAAAATTAACATTTCCCTTAGTCCATGACATCTGTATGTAGTTAGCTATAGTCAGATTTTCCAAAGATCAAGTTGTACTAAAGGCTAACAATAAGACATGTCCTCTTGTTTTGGAAAAAGTTGGTGGCTCTCTTAGGTAAGTTGTCTTTAAATAATACAGAAGGATGGAACTGTGTCTTTTGGATATCTGATGGTCTTTTTATAAACTCTTGTTACTGGTTATATACACACTGACCTTAGAAAGTGACATCCCTGCTTAAATAACTGGAAGTGATTAGAGTATTTCACCCAGCTAAGCAGTGGCTCTGACCCGTAGTGTGATGTCCACTTCCAGGAAGAAGTACCAGGGCTCACTGCAGCTTTCTATGTTTATGAACTTATACAAGAGTATAACCAAACATGAAATAATAGATTTTACTAGATTATATATGATAGCAACACATTTTTATAAAGCTAGAGTAAACGGCATAGATATTATGTTTGCGTCTGTATACAGAGGCTGAGGAAATACTACTTAAACTGTTAGACTGCAGGGTTTTTTGTATTCTTTGTAATCAAGCAAAGCCGGCCCAATCACAATGCTGTGTTGAAGAGGATCTTTCACATTTTTATGCAGACTGTCTTAAGTCGGACGAGAATGCTAACTATGTTGATTGTTGGGGTGTGTGGAGGGTGTGGTTGTGTGTGTGTCAGTACTTAAGGTGTGGTGCAGCGTGCTTCTTTTGTAGATAGCAGTTCAGGGCAGTTGCCTGTTGCACATTTCTGTGTCTGTGTAGAAGCCTAATCTCACAGCACACTTTATCTACAGATTACCCTAACCCAGACCAGCTGGATGGGTAAAAATAGGAGCAGCTGACCTGTGTCTTGGCACAAAGGTCACTCATCACTTGGACTGGACATTGTGCCGGGCATGTGATATTGCTGACAAACACCAAAGGCCCACTGTTTATTTCTTACAAGCCACTGCTCTTTCTGAATGGGTTGTTGTTGGAATTGCGTAATTTGCAAAGTGAATGTCAGTTGATTTGAGCCATAAAAATTCATTCACCTCCAGCAGCAGCCGTTGTACATGTATTGTCACAGGTTGCCTCTGCTGTTTGAATAGATAAAATATACACGTGTTAAGGCTGTGTCCATACTGACATAGGAGTGACACGACAGGATTGTGGCTAAAAACACAGGGCTGTCCGAGAAAAAAAGTTAATCCCGGCTCTACCTTTGCTACAGCACAGTTCAACAAGTACATAGAGTTCATCCTGCTCTTCTCAATAATTGTCACTATTAGAGAATTTGTTAGTATAGAACTGGTTTCTCTCTTTCACTGTGTTTAAACCACCTCTTTTCACAGATCTACTACACGGGGAAGTATCAGAGCCTGGGTATAAAGCAGGGTGGCCCGTCAGCAGGAAAATGGGTGGAACTGCCCGTTACCAAGTCTCCTAAGATCATTCAGTTCTCAGTCGGCCATGATGGTTCTCATGCACTGCTAGTAGCCGAAGACGGAAGTGTTTTCTTTACAGGTTCTGCCAGCAAGGGAGAGGATGGAGAGTCCAGTAAGCCGATTTCAAACGGTCAACAAAAATTAAGCACTTTATTCAACCTTCATTAAACACAGAATCAAAGCCTCCTCAGCTGCAGTTCTAAAGGTGATGTGTGCTATTTTCCTTTTCAGCTAAAAGTCGCAGGCAGCCAAAGCCGTACAAGCCCAAGAAGATGATCAAACTAGAGACCAAGACAGCAGTGTACACAGCGTGCAACAATGGCAGCAGCAGCATTGTCACCAAGGATGGAGAGCTCTACATGTTTGGCAAAGATGCCATTTACAGTGACAGTACCTGTGAGTTGACTGGGACAGGGCTATTTTCAAATTCTCAGCTCATTGTCTACATTTCTTTGATAGAGACAGATTAAAGATTTTTTTTTAAGAACAAACATTTATTTGTCTATAAAGATATCTCTGTTTGAAACAACTTCTTTCCTCTCCACAGGCCAGGTGACTGACCTGAAAGGTCACTTTGTAACTCAGGTTGCCATGGGAAAGGCCCATACATGTGTCCTGACCAAGAGTGGTGAAGTATGGACATTTGGTGTGAATAACAAGGGCCAATGTGGCAGAGACACTGGAGCCATGAGCCAGACAGGGAAAGGTGAGGAAATGTAACAAGACAAAAAAACAAATACACATAGCAATATATATTATGTCTTACATATATGTACCATGGCTTTGTACTACACTTATTCCATTGCCTTGCATGTTGGTGTGTATGCTTGGTGTAGCGTTTGGTGTGGAGAGCATGGCCACAGCCATGGATGAAGACCTGGAGGACGAGCTGGAGGAGAAAGAAGAGAAGAGCATGATGTGCCAGCCAGGCATGCACAAGTGGAAGCTGGACCAGTGCATGGTCTGCACGGTATGTGGAGACTGCACTGGCTACGGTGCCAGCTGTGTCAGCAGTGGACGGCCAGACAGAGTACCAGGAGGGTAAGATGACACACACAAACCGTGGAAGGGTTAATATGGGCATTAGTATTTGTACTGGACTTGTGTTTATCAAATAGTAAGTACTGTCTAAAGTCATGCAAATGCTTATCTGATCTGAATATCATAATTTGAATATTACGTTTGTGTGTATTTGTTTGTGACCAGTATCTGTGGCTGTGGGTCTGGAGAGTCTGGCTGCTCAGCGTGTGGCTGTTGCAAGGCCTGTGCCAGGGAGCTTGATGGTCAGGAGGCCAGACAGAGGGGCATCTTTGATGCTGTGAAGGAGATGATTCCGCTGGACCTGCTGCTAGGTATCACGTTTCCCCTGTTTTGCTCTGTCATTCATACAACATTTACATCTCATCTGTGTTACCACTTCCATTGTTTACATTTTACTCAAAACCACAATGTCTGATAAGTCATATGCATGTTAAAATCTCAATCATCTACCTGTGGCCGATATTGATATAACACTTTTAGGTGGTTGGCAGTATCTTGGATCCTCCATAACTGATCAGAATAAATGACTGAATGAATGTCTTGAGCAGGGATGTGTGTAAGCTATATATCCTTCTGAGCTGTGCCAGCGCGCTGCTTATACTGCACATATCACACTGTCTTGCATTTGCTTGGATGCAGTGTTTCACAAACCTTTCGTCACTCGTCCTTCATTTTATTGTTGTGTTGTGCAGAGTCATTGCTTCTCCATCACCTCTCTCCATCATTCATTGATGTGTGTCTTGTTTTGTTCTGCTCTGCTCTGTCTTCCCTCCTCCTCCTGCGTCCTGTCTGGGCTGCGTATACCCGGGGCCTTTTGTGTTTTCAGCTGTGCCTGTCCCTCCCCCTCCAGGAGTGAACATCGAGGAACACATTCAGATCCGTCAGGAGGAGAAACGACAGAGGATCAACCGCCGGCACAGGCTGGAGGAGGGCAGAGGTATGGATCAGGGCTAGAAAGAATGGGACTATGTTAAGGGAAGAGCTGTGTGTTTTTTTTGGCTTTAGCAAGTTAAGATTTCTGTGGTAGACCATTCAACATAGGCACAGTGAGAAGGTGGGAGTGGGGGTTAATGAATAGGGTGAAGATAACAATATACCCATCCTGTTCAGTTTGAAATAACTTTCAGGTGCTGTGTGAGCTTGGGTGTTGTGCCTTGGTGAATTCCCCCTTGCTGGTGTCTTTTATAATTTTTTAAGTGTGTGTGTATTGTTGTGGTGTAGTATTTTCATGTGTTCTTTCCCATTTGTGAGCATTGTGCATGCATGTGAAAGTTTCTTTCTCCCCCAGGCCCCCTTGTTTTTCCTGGTCCCATTTTTATGAACCAGCGTGAGCAGGCCCTAGCCAGAATAAGACCCCTTCAGGCACTAAGGCATAAACGGGACAAGCACAAAGGTACTACGGTCTTCACTAACTCAACGGGTGCAGAGACACCCCTTTGACTCATCTCCCAATCTGGCTGTCCCGCCCACCTCCTCTCTCACTCTCTGAAGGCAGGACTCTTGCGTACTCACCAGGTCTAATGGTAACAAACAATGTAGCCTCTTGGCAAAAAGAACTCACTGTGACTCACAGTGGAGAAATGACTGAGCCTTTAGATTAGGTTAAAGTCCAGATTCTCTTCAACAGGCTGGTTCCCTTCTGGATTTGATTATTGTATGTTGTGTTATATTCATTTAGGAAGGAAGGAACTGAGGTATAATAAAGATTTGGTCTGTTAAGCTAATTCATTTTTCTGGTTTAACAGTTCTAATCCTCAGTGGAGGATGACTACTCTGCCCACTGCCGTTGTTTAGACCTAAATATAAACCAATGTCCTTGTCTAACTGGATTTACCGTCACTCCCATAGCAGCTGATTTGTCACTTTGCGTGTCCAACTGCAGCATTACAAGCAGGGAAAATAGCATAGCTGACAAACATGAAACACAAGGAAGGAAGAAGAGTTATTACCTTGACATATTTTAGAAGCATCTCATGGAAATCGCTTAGAAATCACTCACAGACTCAAACATCCAAACATCCATTGACAGAAAGCTTTTCAGGCACTTTACCATCAGACAAGTGAGTGTGTATGTAAATCGCCTAGAGAAATAGTCATTTCTGTGAAGTGAAGTTTCAACCAATAAACATGATTTCAGTAATTCCTACATGAATTATTCAAATATTGAGCAGAAAAGACAGAGCAGAGACATCCTATATTTCTAGTTTTCTCATCGTTTGTTTTGTTTTGGTCTCTGATCTCAGCCCCCTTTTTTCTTTGGAAAAACAAAATGTGGTTGTGAAGGAGCATTTTTCTTTGCTTTCTAAAAATAACAAGGACACATAACACCTTGATTTAGCCTTGTGAATCCTATTATTATTATTATTAGTAGTAGGAATCTGCTTGAGTTAACATATAAAATGAGTAAAATATAAAATGTCAGACACACAAAGAATAGCTATAAAAATGAAAAAGGTGCAGTATCAAAAGCTGCTGTTATTTTTGTGCATATCAGCAGGTCTACATTTTCTCCATCTCAACTGCTGCTGTTACTTTTCTTGCTGATAGGTGGCGCAGGTTGGTCTGCCACTGTAGTTGGATGCTTTTGGCTGGGGCTGATGTTTGATGACTAGCTTCAATGACAATGTGCCCTTGTTGAATGTTTCCTGAACATGTACATGTTTGAAAACCTTCTCAATACAAACTCATTGTAAAAGATAAATGGCTTGTTCTAATGTCCCACTGTTAAATGGGAAAGAATGACGCCACAGTGTATGTTATTTCAGAGCAGCAGTGGTTTCCACTTTAATGTCAGTTAGGAAATTGAGGCTGTTAATTTGCTGATTTACTGTCCTTTCATTGTGATTGATGCACACTTGTAAGGCTATGTTATTTGGAGTACCTCCCCTGAGCATACCTCTTCATGGTTTTACCCTCATGGAGAGGAATGCTTACTCCAAATCCCCCCACCCCCCACCCCACCCCCCCAACCTCCAATATTTGTGTTCCTGTTTAGGCACATCTTTTTTGTGCTTTAGATGTCACTTAAGAGCACTATGTGTACTCATCAACATTGAGAGTCGTTTACATGGGCTAAACTTTCAACCCTATCCTATGAATCTTTGGGCCATGAGTCAGTCAATACTCATTTTACATTTCCTGTGAAGTTCAAATATTGAAATCTAAAGCTGTCATCTCATCTGGCTGGCCTCAGTAACAGAGGTACACCACAATGAGCTGGTTCCTGGTCCAAAAAGGTATTGACAGTCATTATATTTACTGTAATGCATTGGTCTCTATCCAACTTCTTCCACTCACACACCACAACTGTGACCTCTTAGACAGGGCTCTGGGTAAACCAGATTTCCTCGGATGTTTAAAAGAAACCAAATTATTTATGAAATAAACAATCCGTCCGTCTGTAATGGGACTGGTTGCCAAAAGCCTTTCTGTTTCAGAGGTTTTGTTCCCTCCTTTCTATTTCGGCATGCCCCCCCCCCCCCCCCCCCCCCCCCTCCCTGTTTCCCTCCAGCTCCTTTTTCCAGGGCTGTGCAGAGACATCAACCTCAGCGGTCTGAAGTTGCTACTAAACCTCACTCTCTCCCTGTTCTCTACTCAAATGTGCTGACTTGAGCGTTTGCCTTGTAGATGGTAGCAGTGAGCGAGGAGAGAAGGATGCCAGCAAAATCACCACCTACCCGCCAGGGGCAGTGAGATTTGACTGCGAGCTGCGTGCTGTGCAGGTCAGCTGCGGTTTTCACCACTCAGGTAGGTTCGCTTCTCTTGCTGCGTCTGGTCAGGCACCTCAGTAGCTTTGTCAGCATATCATATGAAGCAAACTTTTAAAACGTCTAACAAGAGAAGTCTGACCTTGAAGTAAAGAAAGTGGGGAAAATAACAGTCATAATTATGTTGCTTTTCAGTGGTGTTGATGGAAAATGGAGATGTCTACACATTCGGTTACGGCCAACATGGGCAGCTCGGACATGGAGATGTCAACTCCAGGTACAACAGCCATAATTTAGCCACAACATTTGTTCATTCAGGCCGCCTTTTCTGCTAAAGATTTGTAAATGTAATCTAGACTTGAATTGCATTACAAACATAAACAAACAGTGTTTAAACCAGATGTTTCTATCTGCTAGGGGTTCTCCAACTCTGGTGCAGGCCCTTCCTGGTCCGAGTGTCCAGGTGACAGCAGGCAGTAACCACACAGCCGTTCTCCTCATGGATGGGCAGGTCTTCACATTTGGCAGCTTCTCAGTAAGAAAAATATTGTTCCTGATAACATTTGTTACCAACTTCTTTTTCAATTAATGCACAATTCTTGACATCCAAAGCTTAATTTTACACACATAATGGAGGTTACACTCAAGATGTACATTAGTCTACACTTGTTAAGAAGTAGTTCACCATAAAGTGTTCTGGAGAGTGACTCTATTGTCGTCTTGTTCTACAGAAAGGGCAGCTTGGCCGGCCAATTCTAGACATGCCCTACTGGAATGCCAAGCCGTCTCCCATGCCCAACATTGGTGCCAAATATGGACGAAAGGCTACCTGGATTGGTGCCAGCGGAGACCAGACATTCCTGCGGATCGATGAGGCTCTTATCAACTCCCATGTCCTGGCAACTTCAGAGATCTTTGCCAGCAAACACATCATTGGCCTTGTGCCCTCCTCTGTGTCTGAGCCGCCTCCATTTAAATGCTTGCTTATCAACAAAATGGATGGAAGCTGCAG
Source organism: Seriola aureovittata (assembly GCF_021018895.1). NCBI lineage: Eukaryota > Metazoa > Chordata > Actinopteri > Carangiformes > Carangidae > Seriola > Seriola aureovittata. The sequence goes on along the minus strand of NC_079374.1, from coordinate 9,092,895 downwards.
GACGTTCAATGACTCTGAGCAGGAGGACCTACAAGGATTTGGCCTGTGTCTGGACCCTGTGTATGATGTCATCTGGAGGTCAGTATAATGATTAATTTCAGTTAATTATATGCCATATACTGTATGCTGATTTGAATCCATTCCATATGTTATCCTTAACCGTGGCTCCTTGTGTCCTTCTAGGTTCTTGCCAGCCGCAAGAGAGATGTGGTGTTACAATGCAGTGATAGCTGATGCCAGAATGCCCTCTGCTACAGATCTACAGGCTCGCTGTAGCATCCTTAGTCCAGAACTTGCTTTGCCCGCAGGATCACATGCAACTACCACTCGCTCTCATGGGGCCCTACACATCCTTGGTAATCCTCTGCACTAGCCATTCAGCAAAGGATCTGAGGTCATATGAATCTTTTATGAATGTCTCATAAATATGTACACGAATGCTACAATGCATATGTTGCTGGGTCACTGGACATCTGTGTATCTAAATGAGATTCAGCCTGACTCCACTGCTGTGACCAGGCTATAGTTTAGTCCCAGTAGCCTCTGAATTTTTCATGCAATGGGCCTTTTATTTGGATTACCAGTAGCTTATCCTCTGTCCCTGAATCATTAATTATTTTTCAGTTTGTTGTTGGGAAAACCGACTTGAAATAAAGATTTTCTCTTTGATCATAGCCAGGTATATTATTATATACAGGAATGCTTACTGTAGATTATGAACTTTGATGTTTGTCATAATTCACTGTTAATATGTAGTATACTGGGGTGTCCACTTAGGTTGCTTGGATACTTTGGCAGCCATGCAGGAGCTAAAAATGGGCATAGCCAGTGCAGAGGAAGAAACCCAGGCAGTGATGAAGGTCTACTCCAAGGAGGACTACAGCGTGGTGAACCGCTTTGAAAGTAAGTGGCATTCTTACAGAACACATAAAAAATGATTCATGATACAACATACTGGGAGATACATTTGGATATTCTGAGCTTTGATATGATATTGTGATTATATCAAGCCAGACCAACCTCTTACCTGTAAGTCAAAACTGCTGAAATGTCATAGTAGATAAACAATAGAGCTTCTTTGTTCCCTGCATAGCCTGATACAATTCTATTGATCTTTTGGTTGATGTTATAGGTCATGGCGGTGGTTGGGGTTATTCAGCCCACTCTGTGGAGGCCATCCGCTTCTGTGCTGATGCAGACATCCTGCTGGGTGGGCTGGGCCTGTTTGGGGGTCGAGGGGAGTACACTGCCAAGATCAAGGTGAGCAGTTCTGTCTCTCTTTCTTCTCTCTCTCTATTCAATGTTCATTTCAGTGTTCATTTATTATTGTCTACATTTTTCATATATTTTTTTCAAAATTAAAGCACTTTGCTGCAAGTATTTCAAAAATATTTCACAAAACATTTACAGAGCTTGTAAAATTAAATTTAGTTGTTTGACCATAATCATATAGGAAGGCTAGAATAATTGCACTGTAAGAGATACACCTCCTGAAACTAATAAATCACCTCTGGGGGATAATACACTCAATGGATTAAGTGGGATGCTGTTCTCAAAGTACAAGCATTTAAAATATATTAACCCAGTCTTCTTGTTGTGCAGCTTTTTGAGCTGGGACCTGATGGAGGTGACCATGAGACAGACGGTGATCTGCTGGCTGAGACCGATGTACTGGCCTATGACTGTGCTGCCAGGTACTGTTTATGTATGAAAGCTATACAATGATACAATCTTTATGTATGCTAACTATGAGTGATGGTGATGATGATTTATTTTTAGGGAGAAATATGCCATGATGTTTGATGAGCCGGTGCTGCTGCAGTTGGGCTGGTGGTATGTGGCGTGGGCCAGAGTGTCTGGTCCCAGCAGTGACTGTGGCTCCCATGGGCAGGCCACCATTACCACTGATGATGGGTAAAACTACTGCATTTAAAATTCATCTGATACTTTTTTATGTCATTTGATCAAATTTAAATGCTAAATAATGTTTCAATTTGAATACTGACCACAGCTTCTTAATTGTTTTTTATTTTCCTCTTCAGTGTGGTCTTTCAGTTCAAAAGCTCTAAGAAGTCAAACAACGGTACAGATGTTAATGCGGGTCAAATACCTCAGCTGCTTTACAGGTTAGTAAAGTTTCTTACGCTTTCTTACCAGTGATGCAACCTTATTTTGTTTAGATGCTAGTCAAGTATATGATTTGTATTGTTCCTTTATATTTTCACATTAGGCTTCCTTCAAATGATGGCAATGCATCTAAAGGGAAACAGCAGACCAGTGAACCAGTCCATATCCTTAAACGCTCATTCGCTCGTACAGTCTCAGTGGTGAGTACTGTCTCTTATGTTTTGGTAGTGTTTAATATTGTTTAGTCCTCTTGATTTCCCCCCACTTAAGTGTCTTGGCAGGTCATTTTTTACAGCACTGTGTTTGACTTTGTACCACTTCTCTTTGAAGGAGTGTTTTGAGTCTCTGCTCAGTATCCTTCACTGGAGTTGGACCACCTTGGTTTTGGGTGTGGAGGAGTTGCGAGGGCTGAAGGGCTTCCAGTACACAGCCACCCTGCTAGACCTAGAGAGACTGCGCTTTGTTGGCACATGCTGCCTTCGCCTGCTCAGGGTCTACATCTGTGAGATTTTCCCCATTGCTGGTAGGAACACAGAAAGCTTAAACGCATTTCATCCATTATAATATAATGGCATGTGCTTTGCAAAAAGAAAACCACAGTGCTGCTGCATTCAAACTATTAGTGTATGTTGAATGATTTGAAATTTATAATAAGCAGCTGTAAAAAAGCCTTTTCTTAAAACGACTGACAACTATCATCCTTAAATTCATTTCAGAATGAAATAATGTATCTGCTATTTAATACTTATATTAGGCCTGTGGCCTAGAAAACATTAAAACCTTTGCAAACTTTTATATTTCACATGTATGAAATAGAAAACTTCTGTACGTTTTTATTTCAAAAAGAACATTTCAATGAATTCTTAAATAGAGCGTAGCTCTGACAAGCTTTCAAATTGTCTGTTGTTTGAATTCCAGCCAGCACCAAAGCTGTGGTGGAGGAGTCAAGCAAGCTGGCAGAGTGTGTGGGAAAGACACGTAGCCTGCTGAAGAAGATCCTGTCAGAAGGCATGGACAACTGCCTGACTAAGCTGGACAATGACCCCCAGGGCTACCTGTCTCAGCCTCTTACCCTGCTAGAAGCTGTACTGCAGGAGTGCCACAACACCTTCACTGCCTGCTTCCACTCTTTCTATCCAACCCCAGCATTGCAGTGGGCTTGTCTCTGTGACCTTCTCAACTGCCTCGACCAGGTAATTTGCTGGCAAAAGTTCTTCTAAGAGGGATCTGACAGCAGACCACATAACGGTGCTTGAAAGGGCTGCCACAAATTATTGTTTGCATTATCGATTAATCTATTGATCTATGATGATAAATACAAACGAATACAGCAGGCCTAACTTATTTTTTCAGACAGAGACATGATACCCTTATCTAGAGTAAAGAAAAAGAAGATAATAAGATGAGTGATTCATTCTTGTACTCTGTGTATTTCAGGACATTGCTGAAGCCAACTTTCGCACATCCAGCAGCCGCCTGCTGGCGGCTGTAATGTCAGCTCTATGCAACACTTCAGTTAAGCTGACATCCATTCTGCCCATTGCATATGATGGGGAAGTGCTGCTGCGTTCACTGGTCAAGCAAGTCAGCACAGAGAATGACTCGGCCCTCGCTCACCGCTTTCCCCTGCTGGTGGCCCATATGGAGAAGCTAAGCCATGTGAGTTTTTGCACGTCATATGCTGTACATTAGGTATCTTTTTTTCAAAATGGTGGACATGAGTGCTTGTGGGTGTGGTCTGTGACCCCAGAAATGTTTGATAGAGAGAACATGGTGGCCTCTGATTATTACCATATCCTGTTCTTGTCAAAATGCATATAAATAATGTTTTACTCCCATAGACGGAGGAAAACTTGATGGGCATGACCAGTTTCCGGGAGGTACTAGAGAAGATGCTGGTGATTGTGGTGCTGCCGGTGAGGAAGAGTTTGAGAAAGGAAGTGGAGCTGTTCTCTCCACACCTGGTCTCCAACACCTGTGGTCTGCTGGCCTCCATTGTCTCTGAGCTCACAGCCTCTGCCCTGGGCTCTGAGGTAACTTAACTCACACCAGTACTCACATGCCCCCTAACAAACACACACACGTAATATATGTAGGGACACAGGGCTTGGATGTGGCATATATAGACCCATGTTTAGTGTCCTTTTAAAAAGACACTGAATCCTGATGTGCTTTTTTTGGAGGTTTTCCCCAAAGAATATAAACATCTGTCATCCTTAGTATGTGTATGTTTTTTTTTTTGTAAACCTCTGATGTTTCTGTCCGGTTGTGGTCGTCTGTGATTGGAGATGACTTGTGCCACATTAATTTTAGTTGTTCAAGCAGCTTTGATCACAACTGCATCCATTTCCCATTCTCTTAGAGAGAATCTTTACATAACAGCCTTAATAGCTGTAGATGAGACCTGTCAACTAGACTAGGTGTCTGTCCTCATGTTTCTTTCCTGTTTCCTCACGCCATATCCTTTTACTCAAGGCTCTGTTGTTATTGAAGTAACATTTCATAGTGACATGTCTTTCTTGGGACAAAGTGTTGTCTTTACTTTTGCAAAAAAAAAAAAAGAACAGGAAGAGAGGCTTTGGGTTTTCTGTATTGTTTTTAAGCTGAGTCATTTACTGGGTGGGACAGACTTCTGTCAGTCTTCCTCTTTCACACATTTAATTTAATTGTCATCATTCTTTCTGTTCTCACACATACCCGGGTACTGCAGTCAGGACTCAAGCTCTCGTTGTCATAGTAACCGTCACTCGACATCACAGTTTTTCTCCCCCGTCTGTCGTCAGGGAAACAACGCTTCCTCCCCAGAGCACCTGGATGAGTCCCTTTGCAGCTGTGTCTTTTTAGTCAGTAGGCTGATATAAATAGAAGTAGTTTATATTACCTAACACATCTCAAACATGAGATTTTTTTATGTCAGTGTATTTCTTAGAGCCCATTTATTTTCTCTCTGTCTCTAAATAAACCACATTGCTGGCCTTTACTTTTAGATAACAGCCATTATACATTCATCCATGAAATCCATTGATTATGCAGCAATATTTTTAATTAATTGCAGTTTTTATGCTTTGTCCTCAATATTTCAGTCTGGTGGTTTGCATACTGATTTTTGAGTGTAAGGTGATGATTATGCAGTGGACAAAGAAAATGATTCTTATTCAGTATTTCATTGTTTGCCAATATTTGTAGTAAAAAAAAAAACAGCTTTATGTGGTTATAAAATAACCTGTGTAATATGTTCTTGCTCTTAAGGTTGATGGGCTGAACTCCCTCCACTCTGTCAAAGCATCTCCCAACCGCTTCACTAAAACGAGCCAGGGCAGGAGTTGGAACACTGGCAATGGCTCTCCGGATGCCATCTGTCTGACAGTGGACAAGCCAGGCGTTGTGCTGGTGGGCGTTTGTGTCTACGGAGGAGGGGGTATCCATGAGTATGAACTCGAGGTGCTGGCTGATGACGTAAGTGATTATGAAACATTGTCAGCTTATATTTTTATTATATTTTACACGTCTTCTGGCCTTGCTGAATGAGCTTGAAGCTTTTTTAGCTCACTGTTTTTGTACCACTGTTGTTCCCTCACCCTTCAGGCGCAGACAGAGCACCCAGGGGACTCTGCACATTCCCACAGGTGGACATCTCTTGAGCTGGTGAAGGGTACCTACAGCACTGATGATTCTCCCAGTGATATTGCTGAGATTCGCCTGGACAAGGCTGTGCCACTCAAGGTGCATAGGCTGTCAGAAAAACAATACTTACATATGGTGTTATATTGTTTTAAGATGCAGCTGTTATTGTAACTATTGTCTGACTTTATAGAATTTTCTGATGTTTTAAAAAAAAAAATGTGGATGTGTCAGTGATGGCTTTATTCCATTGCAGGAGGGGGTGAAGTATGCTGTCCGATTGCGAAACTACGGTAGCAGGACAGCTAATGGGGACGGAGGTATGACCACGGTGCAGTGCTCTGACGGTGTGTCCTTCACGTTCAGCACCTGCAGCTTGAGTAGCAATGGGACCAACCAGACCAGAGGACAGATCCCACAGATCCTCTACTACAGGTAAACACAAATCCAGCTTTATGTAATGTCTCCTAAGTAATTTTTTTTTTTTTGCTAACTCAAGTTTTTCCTCATGGTTAAAGGAGTGAGTATGATGGGGATCTCCAGTCTCAGCTGCTGAGCAAAGCCAATGAGGAGGACAAGAACTGCAGCAGAGCCCTGTCTGTTGTCAGTGCTGTGGTCAGAGCTGCTAAGGACCTGCTTCATAGGGCCTTTGCTGTCGATGGTAGGCACAGCAAACTAACACCTGTTTTATAGAAGCCCTGATAATTGCTGTAGAGCTTCTTGGATTTAAATTAGATCACATACACTCAGCCTGTCTGTCCTTTGTTCTTTCCAGTGGATGATATTCCTGAGTTATTAAGTTCATCCAGCCTGTTCTCCATGCTCCTGCCCCTTATCCTGGCCTACATTGGCCCTGTGGCTGCATCTGTACCTAAGGTAAGAGGTCAAAGCAGGAGGGCAACCCCTTTGTCTGTCAGTGTTACTTTTTCTTTTCCTGATGTGGCATTGTGGTGAAATGGCTCCTCTTCCTCATCCAGGCTGCTGTAGAGGTCTTTGGACTAGTTCAGGAGCTGCTACCTGCTGTCTCTGCCCTCAACCAAAAATATGCCCCACCCACCTTCAATCCCAACCAGTCAACAGACAGCACGACTGGCAACCAGCCTGAGCAGGGCCTGTCAGCTTGTACCACCTCAAACCACTATTCAGTAATGGAGAGTGACCACCCTTACAAGCAAGCAGGTGTCACACAATACAGGGTAAAGTATTCCTTTGCATTCTAGCTGCTTAGCAAGTAATTTGCACTTGAAAAAATAAGAGACATGAAATTAATCTTGCCTCTCCACCTTGCCTCAGGTATCATTCCCAGACTGTGTCCGTTGGACCACCATTGAGTTTGATCCTCAGTGTGGCACTGCACAGCCGGAGGATGTCCTACGCCTGCTCATCCCTAGCCGAACTCTTCACCTGTCCAGCCTGGGGGGAAAACCTCTGATCCATGACACCATCAACACCTGGACTGAGCTAAAGAAATTCTCAGGCTCCACAGGGTGGCCAACCACAGTCCTCGTGCTGCCAGGTAAGAAAAGCTTAGCAGTTCAACTTTTATTGGACATGCAGCTTCAAGTGTTACAACAGAATCACAAAGAAAAAATTAAAGTTCTTTTTTTTCTTATTTTAAAATCAAGACACATAATTACACCGGACAAATTTTACTTCCTGATATTAATGCTTTTATCATCATATTAAAAGCATGGTTGACCGTGAGATGATAAAGTTGTCGTGCATTTCTGATATTTGAATTCATAAACAATTAAACTGCATGAAACACCCTTTATTATTTGAGGGGCTTGTCAGACTTGTAGCTGAAAGCAGTCGTCCCAAACATTAATTCAAAGGATGAGGAAAAGAATGCATTTCAATTACCTCACTACGATCTACAGCTCTGCTATGAGGATCAGAGGTTCCTCTTCCTTCTCATGTTGCAACAGTGTTTACATTTCTGGAAAGCATCGTCACCTGCCAAGCGCAATGTACTGCACAAGGAACTCTTTCGCCCTCATAAGGCAGCAGCGTCTATAGTACTCTTAATCTCTCACTCTGGGATGATGTGTTACATACCTTACAAGGCGAACCGAGGGCAGTAAATTCCCAAAGTCGCCTGCACTGTGATCACGAGAAAGCTATGCCAAACAAGACAAGTAGACAAACCCAAAATATGAATTATGGCAATGCATTCATTTGTTAACTGTAAGAGCACTAGCATTATTTATGGTGACATGTGTATGATGAAGCTTTAATAAGGAGTGATTGAGGAGTGACATCGTTCTAAACCCATCGGTTATTCTTGCAGCCTAGTTATTGTTCAATGATCTTAATTGTTCTCCTGAGTGCTTTAATCTGCTTAATGAGGCTTTACTCAGTCACAGCAGGCAGCCATTAGTTTACCAGTGATCTCTTACAGAGCTCCATCCTCTCTTTTCATCCATTATTACACTTTTCTGTCCTCCCTACTCTCAGGAAATGAAGTTCTGTTCTCACTGGAAACAGCATCCGATTATGTTAAAGATGAGAAAGCTTGCTTCTACGGCTTTAAGTGTGTGGCTGTGGGATATGAATTCAACCCTGGCCCTGATGAGGTACAGACACTCTTCTGTCAAGCATCATAATTCAATCTTTTGACTGTGCTGCATCCTGTATGTCGTCTCTACTATGTAAAAAAAAACAAAAAAACTTTCTTAACAAAGTATTTTGAACATTTCAGGGTATTATCCAACTAGAGAAAGAGTTGGCCTACCTGGGCAGCGTATGTGCTGCAGCTCTGATGAAGAAGGACCTGGCCCTCCCTATAGGTAAGGAAAACTGTGGATGAGTTTGCTTGGGCTATTAAAAAAAAAAAAAAAAAAAACCTGTATGATGCCATGATACTTTGTGACAACTGGGAGCAAATGAATCTTGGGTGACATCTTGAGTAAACCATTCATCTATTTTTCTAATCTTTTTAATTCAAGGCAATGAATTGGAGGAGGATCTTGAGATTCTCGAGGAAGCCTCTTTACAGGTATGTATTCTGTTAAATTCAAAGATATTCTTTAAGACTTGTTGTGGTCTTGTGGAAAGAACAATATACCTCTTACTTTATTATACTATACTAAACAGTTTTTCCTTTGCCCTCCCCCAGGTGTGTAAGGCCCACTCAGGGATTCTGGGGAAGGGTCTGGCCTTGTCTCACTCCCCTACCATCCTGGAAGCCCTGGAGGGGAATCTGCCCCTCCACCTCCAAACCAATGAGCACTCTTTCCTTGAGGACTTCATCACCTGTGTACAGAGCTCAAGTGGAGGACGTCTGGCCAGGTAAGATTTTGTGTCCAGTTGATTGCAGATGACTCAGTTGTTTAGGTTTTGAGTGGTGATTCCCTGACATCATTGCTAATTCAAGTCATTTCCCTCCCCGTCTCTCTCCCCCTTTGTTCTTTTGTCACATGCAGGTGGCTGCAGCCAGACTCTTATGCAGACCCTCAGAAGACATCTCTGATCCTGAACAAAGATGACATACGCTGTGGATGGCCAGCTACCGTGGTTGTACAGACCAAAGACCAGTATGGAGATGTGGTGCATGTTCCCAACATGAAGGTCAGGATAATTGCTTTGGCTTTTCTGCTTCCAACTGAAATTAAATGACTTTTGACTAATATTGTCTGCAATGTCAAAGCAAAAAGTAAAGTTGTTACTCATCATTTTTCCAGTGGCACCTTTCTGATTGGTTTGACTCGGTTTCTCGTCTAGGTGGAAGTAAAGGCTGTACCTGTTTCACAAAAGAAGTCAATGCAGCCTGAAAATTTGAAGAAGCTGCAGCGGCTTCCTGGAGGCTCCTCCCCTTCGTCCTCTGGTCCTGACCTTACCTTTGGAGGTCTGCCAATGCCCAAGCTGGAGGCCACGTACGAGCCCATGATTGTGAAAGAAGCTCGATACATTGCTATTACCATGATGAAGGTCAGCCTCATGCAACTGGCAGTTGTCCTGTAGATTCTACACAAGGGGGAGTTGTTTGCTCCCTATAGGGAATAGCAGTTTAGACCTGCGGAACCTGTCAGTATTACAACTATAAGCCAAGAATGGTGTTAGCATCTGCAATGTAAACATGTGCACGTCATACACTTTCTACAGCTGTTGTTTTTCTGTTTGTCTGCAGTTTTACATTCAAAAGTTGCGCCAACTCATCTTGCAATATAAAATAAAGCATAATTGGAAAAGACAAAAAATAAATTGGAATTGAAAGATTAAAGGTATTAGAGAAGACCCGGTAAAAATTGTTTCTTTTTCTGTCATACTAAACTTGTAAAATACTGTATTTTGGTAGAGCAGTGTTTTTGTTGTTACCTTCATAGTTTTGCTCTTTGTTTTTTCAGGCATATGAAAACTACTCCTTTGAAGAGCTGCGTTTTGCTTCCCCCACCCCAAAGAGGTAAGTGAGGTAATGCAGAAACAAAACTCAATTACCAGTGAGACACAATCTACTTATTGATCATTTCCCGCACAGACCCAGTGAGAACATGCTGATTCGTGCCAACACTGATGGAACCTACAGCGCCAACTGGACCCCAGGAGCAGTAGGCCTCTATACAATCCACGTCACCATTGATGGCATTGAGATAGGTAAATCTGATCGGATAGAACAGCCTGTTCTAGTGTTTCCCACACTGTGAATAGAGGTTATTCACTGATGACCATTTCCAACTTCCTAAACCCCACTAAGTGACATAATACAATGCATCTGCTATGCATATTGATTAATTAATATTTTCAGGCCTTCAGAATGTGTACAATGTTGAGCTGTAAATGGTCTTTTCATTTAGATGCTGGTTTGGAGGTGGAAGTCAAAGACCCCCCCAAAGGCATGATACCACCTGGAACTCAGATGGTGAAACCAAAGGCTGAACCTCAGCCTAGCAAGGTGAGCTTTTTCTTTTGATTAATCACCAGGGGCATGAACATACACATAAATACACCTATAAAATGCATGCATGCTTGCACTCACCCATCAAATACAACTCAACAGAGACCAGAAATAATATTTTCCTGCCTTATACCTGTTAATATCAATTCATAACTATAACCACTTTAACTAAATTCTTACCCCAAAAGCTGCATTGAGCAATATTTTGATATAAATGCTGAAACAAGGCACTTCCTATAACATGGAGTTGTTAATATTGCCATTTATACTGAGATAAGACATGTCTGTTTGCACCTCTACCTTGCTGATCTGACAAACAAAACAAACGCAGGTTCACTGAAAAGCAATCAAGACTGACTGTAAAATATCTGTCCAGTACAAGGTGGAAGGGATCCGATACAAACCAGTGATCAAATTCAGACATTTAGCAAGGAAAAGAGAGACATATTTTTGTGTAATGGGCAAACAAGCAAACTGCTTGTTAATATGTTCCTCGTAACTTCATGAGGTTCTTTGAAGGACTCTTCACATCTCGGACACCACCTGTTTGACCTGTTGCCCTCTGACAGGTTCTACAGGACCATCAAAGCACGGACCACCAGAGTCAAAGACAGTTTCTTTCCCAGCGTCATAAACACAGTTAACTCAAACAAGCGTTGAATGACCCCTTACGTGCAATATGATGACTGTCTTTCTTGGACAATATTTATTAGATCTAGTGCTGTAATTGCATTTATTCTTATTCAATAAGTACATCCAGTTATTTATTTTTCTTATTATTTTAGAACCTGTGTTGCTGGCTGTGGTTGTTTGTTTGCTGAGGTTGTTTTGTTTCCCTGTGTCCTTTAATGAACTAATCAGGAGTAGCGTCCTTAATTTGGTTGTATTCTGTGAAATAACAAAGTCTGTCTATTTTTATTTCTATTTCTATAATAAGACTATAAGTTGGGTTATTCACAGTACTCAGGTTATAGTGTGCATGTAAACATTCTGACTGCTGGTACTGTATCTCAGTCATTTATTGAAACAGCAGAGATTGATATTTTGAAAATTAAGATTGGTTGGAAGTTATTTTTGAACGTTCACATGCAAAGAATGCATCAAACTGATGTTAGGCATGTTGGGGGTCATCATCATTTTGTGAAACGTGTGGCATTTTGATTTTGCACTCCATAATGGGGAAACAAGCAACAATATAGCAATACGCTTTAAATCAACACTGCGTATCTTCCTTCGGAACGTGCGTTCCATGGTTTTCCATGCACCAGTATAGCTGTAGACTTGTGCTACTGAAAATAGAGCTGCCAAAGTTTTTCCTTAACTTTTCCCGTGTGTATGTGTGTACTCGGAAGCTAGCTCTGTGTGGGTTAATGCATGCAACCTCCCACTGTCAACTTGTCCTGCTTCCTCTTCTTTCTCCTCCTGCTGCTGCACTTCTTGTCTTTTTTTTTTTTTTCTTTCTATTCTTTGCTCCTGCCGCTCACAGTCTCCATCTCCCCTCTGCTTCTCTCAGGTCCGCAAATTTGTGTCCAAGGACAGCGCAGGCCTGCGTGTGCGTAGTCACCCCTCCCTGCAGAGTGAACAGATAGGCATAGTGCATGTCAATGGCACCATCACTTTCATTGACGAGGTAATTGACTTTAGACCAGGCGGAATATAAATTATGTCATATAAGTTTACTAGCTGGAGCACTGTCCACTTTTATTCCATTTCTGTATTTCTCCTCTTTAAATCAGTAAAACAGAATCATAAATATTGTAATCCTGGTGTTTTTGTCTAGATTAACAATTTTAAGTAATTTTGAGTCTTCTTAGATGGTTTCGGTGTATTAAATAATTCCCTTTCTCAGTAATGATTACAACTTTCAAAGCTTATAAATTTGTTGCTCTTACTTTATGTTGCTTCATATTCTTGCAAGGCACTATGAGGCTACAGGAAAGTCTTGAATGCCTGCACTATACAATATATCCAAAGGATGTGATGGATTTAAATCCAAAATTAAAATTGTAGCATTTATTTAATGACAGGTATTTAGTATATTTACCAGTCCTGCACAGCAGCTGCACCCTCACCCTTTGGTAGCAACACTAGTGACACGTTTCTATATGTATCACTTGCACCCTGCTGTAAGCTCAACTTAGAGTCCTCTAGTGTGACTTTCCTGCAGCCTCAGGAGTGCTGTGGTGTGCGTGTGTGCGTGTGAGCGTGTGAGCGTGTGAGCGTGTGTGCGTGTGTGCGTGTGTGGTGTGTGTGTGTGTGTGTGTGTGTGTGTGCGTGTGTGTGTGAGAGAGCTTGCGTGTGTGAAGGTGCTGCCCTTCCTGTTTCCATAGTAACAGGAGGGCACGGCTGTGCTCTGCTCTGTTGCTTGTTTTCCCGTAGATCCACAATGATGATGGTGTGTGGCTCAGGCTCAATGATGAAACAGTAAAGAAGTATGTTCCCAGCATGAATGGGTACACTGAAGCCTGGTGCCTCTCTTTTAACCAGCACCTGGGCCGGAGCCTACTGGTCCCAGCCGACGTAAGTAGAAGACGGCCTGCTGAGCAGTCTGACTCGGTTTAGCAAGAAGAGAGGCTCCTGTGCTGTTCATTTAGGGAAAAGCTCAGAGGTCATCTTTGTTGTTTAATGATAATGGGTTTTCAGGGACTTACTTGTGTTTGGCACCCACTCCCCAAATGTCTTCAAAGCATGGTAAACTGAGAACTTTATCAGAGTATAACTACTGGGGTGCTCTATTGCATGAAACATCTATATAACAACACTGAGTATGAAACTCTCACTAACACACTGCAAAGGAACAGCAGCTGGGAGCATGCATGCAACTCATATTTGAGGGCAAAAAGTTTACCATCACGCGATCATTGTATGTTTAGTTGGACAGGACACTTGTAAATGCTCACATGCCAAGGGAGTATATTTTTAGTGCATTGAAGTGAACCCCAATGCAGGAATTGACAGACAAGGAAAAAAGGTAGTAAAGGAGCAATTTCATCTGGTGAAGTTTGTTAGTCTGCACTGCTCAGTCTTCTTTTCTTCATTGCCTCTCACTCACAATTCATGAAAACTCGCACACTACAGCATGTGATAACAATGGTTTCTCTCGCATTTTGCTCCATGCCACAAAAACCGCCATAATATGCAACAGACTCAAACGAAGAATGTGACTGGGTATGATGGAAGACATGAATATTTCGGTAATAGGAAAGTATCAGAAAACAAGATGTTAATGTCTAGGTGGTTTTCTGTCATGAAGCAGTCACTGGTCCACAAAAATTCAGTGGGAAATTATGCCTCTACTGCTCTACAATTCCACCTTTGCATTGGGATGCTTTAGGTGCTAGGAGGCTTCCATGTAAGGTCTCTGTCTGAACAGCATGACACACTACATCATCCAAGTGGGGAATTTTTTTGGAAGTTTTTTCTTTATATGTATTTCATTTGGTCATGGATTTGGAAATAACGAGCCCGTGGTTTTTAGAGTGGACTTGAAATTCTTCTTCTGCCCCTGCAACTGGGTTTTGTATATTTTTTAATGTATTTGATTCTTGGATTCGTATTGTAAAATTACAGGCTGTGCCTGTATTTGCAGTTCCTCATGGCCCCTTTTTATCAGTGCTCCACAACTAACCGGCCTATCTGACACCAGTCAGATTCTGTCCTCTCTTCTTCACTCTCTCAAATAACCTCTGATCCTGGAAATTCCAGAAGAGCCAGGCCAAAATTGATTTTTTTCTTCCAAAAAAATACACAAGCACCTTCCCCCATCCTATTTTCTCTCCTTTCTCGGGTCGTCTACTGTTTCTTGACTGTCTCACGATCTGTTGCTCAGAATGTCTTTAACGCTAGCCAAGGAGTCAGGGATATCGGCTTTTTGTCGTGGACCCCCTTAACTATATTCCCACCACAGGTGAGTTGTTTGAAGGAGGGATAAATAGCTTGTCTGCCCCATAGCGTATCATCTATCTGTTGCTCTCCTTGTCCTCTTGAACCCCTTGTGACTTTGTAGTTTTCCAACCGTGTTAATCGGGCATAAGAGACCGAACCACAATTGCATGGTTGATACAGTATGTCAGCGGCTACTACTCTTATAGACTACTGCAGTATTCACATTTGGGATTTTTGAATAATTATTGTACAAGCTTGTATGTTGCATGGGGTTGAAGATACTAATGTCCAGTCTGTTGCATGAGGTCTTGTTTGAAAAGCTTGTCAAATATAGTCCTGTATCCTTGTGTTTCATAGCATGCCTCCATTTTGATTGTATGAAAATAAGTGAACATTTGAGTAGGTCCATTGTCTATCAGTCATCTAAATTGCATTAATTTAATGTTGAGTGGAATATTGAGTTCTTATGTTCTTATGTACTGCAAATATTTTAATCTTTTAACATGTACATACAGGACATTTAATATCTAGGGGTAAAAATTTAGTTTTTGAATCTGACTTATTGCTGTTGAGGATGGAAGTGTATGTAGGTTTTCAGTTGTCCCTTTCATGTGATATCTAGAGGTAAGACAAGTATCTCATCTGAGAGGGAAATGGCCTCTTAAAATAGTTTATAGGAATAGTTACACATTTTGGGAAACACACTTATTTTCTTTCTGCCAAGACTCGGATGAGAAAATTAATAGAACTCCCTGTCCAGTAAATGTAAAGCTACAGGTTAGCTTAGCTTAGCTTAGCATAAAGACTGGAAAAAAAACAACTCGACTTGACTCTGTCTGAAAGTGACAGAATGAGCATAACAGTGCCTAAAGCTTAACTAATTAATGCATTTTATCTCATTTGTTTAATCCATACAAAAGCAAAGTGCTAAAACAGCAAGATGTGGTTTTACAGGAGTTATGTGCTTAACTGTAACTTCATAAAGTTTCTGTTGAGACCTCACAGTGACTCCAAGAACATTGCTGAGCCAAGCTAAAGCCCCGTAACTAACACATAACTACCCCATTTTTGTTTTTGGGTTTTTTTTGCACAGATTAAACAAACAAAACATGAGAGCTAACCGTTTCCCCCTGTTTCCAGTGTTTATGCCAAGATAAGCGGCTGCTGGCTGTAGCTCCATATTCTTGATAATTAACGGACAGATGTGAGGGTTTTATCAGTCTTCTCATCTAACTCCTGGCAAGAGAGTCTTTCCCAAAATGGCCTACTGTTGATATAAGACCATGAGGACCACACAGCACATGTCCAGCTTTATGATTTCTTGCTATGATTTCTTGGACACAGGCCTAATCTTGTTGCTTTCTAAAAATCTAACCTTAATTTATACAGAGAAGGTTGGCTGAGCATACACACTCTTTTACAACTCCCTGTTACACTGCCAACGTTGGCTTTTCCCTGTAATAATTTAGGACTTAGTTTGTCTGAGCCTTGTCCTGGTCTTTCATATTTTTGCCGCCTGTTGATCTGTTACTCTGCTTCTAATCCATGCTCTTACCTCTTGCAGGAGGTCAGGGGCCAATTGGAGGAGAACGTTAAGGAGGTGAGCAGCTGCCCTTCCCACGAGGCCCCCATTCGGGTGCAGAACAGGGCAGGGCAGGGCGGCGGCCCGGGGCTTTATAAGGTAGTGAAGACCGGCCCCTCTGGTCACAACATCAGAAGCTGTCCAAACCTTAGGGGTATCCCCATTGGAATGTTAGTACTTGGCAACAAGGTCAAGGCCATAGGCGAGGTACGCACTCACCCCAAATAATGCAATGTTTTTTTTGTGGCTGGAGATGAATAAATCAGTCTGTTTAGATCACGCAATGTACTAAAGCTGATGCTAGCAGATTTTGGCCTTAATTCTCAGAAATTAGACTTCCCTGTTTTTCCTAAATTGATTTTGAATGTAAAGAATGTAATCTCTCTTTCTAAGGGGAATACATCAGCTGCTTCTGGGTGTGGGTGTGTGTTCTGTATCTTTCCACTTGTTGAGGTCTAATCAGCTCCTGTGGCTGCAACATTTTTTGCGTGCTTCCTGACTTACTAATTTCAGTTTGTCTATAAATCCATTGCAGTTTCAGGGTTTCATATTCAGCTGCCTCGAGACTTCTCAGGGGAAGTCTGATCACAAAATGCTGGAGCCTCTTTGTGCCTTGACTGTATCTTTCTTGCACTTTTAACAATTCTGTCAATATTCTTTGAACTTGATAAATTGTCTTTGGCCTGGTGATGAGTGAAGCCTTCTCTCTTTTGGATATGACCTGTCATTGGCTGCTGCGGTGTGTCATGCTGTTCAATAGTTTGTTCTCTGAGCCTATACTGGAATGCCCTGTCTGGATCTGAGAGGTGCAGCCTGCACATACTAATACTACCGTCTGTGTGTGTTTTTCCAAAATGATAATATTCCAGGAAGTTGAGAAAAAACAACCTCTTGCATTTACCTTTCAATAAGCTACCTGTTTCTTTGAGTAAGTTTTTTTTTTTTTCATTTTGGCTACATCAGTTTTGTCCTGCAGTGTCTGCTGATACACAAAATCAATTGATGTGATCTACAGCTGTGGATTTTTGTATGTGTCAATCAGATGAATTGAATGTTTGCATGTTAGTGATCTACTCCAGTAAAGTTTGTGTCTGTGCAGTAATAACATGGATGGACGGGGGGTTGATATGGGAAACGGCTGTGACTGGTTTTTGATAGACTAGGGCCAGACAGAGTGTGCAAGTGTGTGAGACAAGTGTGCAGTGTGTGTGTGAGTACAGATAAAGAGTGTTGTTTGTGTATCAGGTGGTCAACTCAGAGGGGACCTGGGTACAGCTGGATAAGAACAGTGTAGTGGAGTTCTGTGAGAGTGATGAAGGAGAGGCCTGGTCATTGGCCAGAGACCGCGGGGGAAACCAGTACCTTCGCCATGATGACGGTAAGCCACAGCTTGACCTTGCTTCACAATACTGCTCATAAGCCACAATTAAAACCCAGGAGAAAATGTGATATATTTTAAGATACCACAATCTAATTTGCTCTTACAGAACAAGCATTGCTTGAGCATGGGGCCCAGACCCCACCACCCAGCCCTTTCTCTGTGCAGGCCTTCAACAGAGCCGCAACTTCTAACGGAGCACAGGGCTTTGACTATGGCATCTCCAACAACAAAGGTGAGGTGAACTAGAGAAGGTTTTAAGAGACCAGATTTTGCAAACATATCCTCAATCTGCATATCACTTTGCTTTTAACATCATCACATTCTTTGACTCTGTTCATTTACAGTTGAGGTTTTTAAGTCCTCGTGAGGTTTTTGCATTACTGATGTGTATCTCACCTCTAACTTTGCCCACTTGTGTTGATTTGATTATTTCCTGCTTTATTCAGCAGACAGTGCCTCACCTCTTCCCTTGCTTTTGACTGAGACTTTTATCACAAATAGTTTGATAGATAATGCATTTTAATTGTATAATTTGGCTGATGTGGTAAGAACACTTTTTGGGCTCAGATGTTTGGGTTGGTCAATCCCTTTAAAGTCACAGGTGCCATCAGTCACTGATCTATCATTTCTTTTAATTTATGCATGCTTTTTTATTGTGTCTGCTCTTGTTATCTCATGCCTAACATCTCTGCAATGTCAGGCATATGTCTGTGTGTGTGTGTGCATGGGCAAGTCCATGTGCTTCCACTCAGTGGACTACTGTGGGCTTCATTTAGTTGGGTAATGTGGGCTAGCCCAACGCAGATAACTGGTCCTGAACACGTCTCTGTGATTTCACCTTTTACTCTATGTTGTCTTAATCTAGTCTTTCTAGAAAACATTTGATAATTCACTGTTTTCTTTAAGCTATAGGTGATTACTGAGAACATCACCTGAATGAACTCATCAGTTTTGCTACACCATCAAAGATTAGCTCGCTCCAAACATATCTGTTTGTCTCTCTGCCTGAATATTGTGCTGACGCTGTGTCAATTTTCTTTCAAACTGCTTTTCTCTTCCTCACTTTGCTTGAAAAAGGAGGTTGATCTGTTGAGACACATAACCATGCTAATCCGAGAACAATGGTTCTGCTAATAATACAATTATCTCTCTTGCTATCACAATGCTTGCTCTTCCCGTATATTAATGGCCCCATTGACACTTCTCATTCACACACTCATTTGAAGTGTCTGGATAAAAGCCAGATTCAATTTCATACTGGCGTTTGCACTAAGCCACATATATGTGTCTTAGTTAGGCAGATCACAAATCTGATTGCCTCTAACTTGTTTTTACCATGCAAAATGCAAATCTGCGTAGCTCTTGCTCCAATCTGGAGGTTGATGGAAATGCACCTGAATCTGTTTGCTACACAGAACGCAAACATGTTGTCAAGCCCTCTGTATGACTGCAAATGTTACAACTGCAGGAGCTCCCTTTATTTCTGTCATTTTAATATGACAGATAGAAAGATGACTAATTTCAGTGTCATTTTTGGCTGTCATTAGCACAGGCAAGAATATAGTCCCTTCCAAACAGAGATCCAGCTATGTTCATTATGTCGCCTTTCCTTGTTTACACTGAACCAATCAGTCAGTACAATGCTGCATGTCGGCGTTTGGGAATCGCAGTTCAAGTTGCAACTGTAGGTCAAGGTCACAGCTTCTGCTGAACCACCCGAGTCACCTGTGTAAGGGATCCAACGTACTGTGGATTATCAGTTGGCCACCTTTAGACTGGTCAGCTTGATGCACCAGCTTGTGGCAAAACACTTTGAGGTAGCTGGAGAGCTTTTTGACAGGTCTCTCAGGCTTCAATACTCAGCCATGGTGGTTGATTTCCCCATCTCGGCTTTACCCAGGGAGCCTGCCAATCCTGGCTCCGACACTTCGGAGTATCTCTTCAGTAACCTACTGTACATTGCGTACTCTGTCATAAACTACATAGTGACTGTTTTCTATCCGGCTGGTGAACCATTAAACTAGTCACTGAACAACAGTTGTGTCTAGAGATTGGGAGACTTCTGTGATGAGTGGTGAAAGGTTTTGAACGAGGAATGATGCAGTGTCAGCTTAATATACAATATATTTTTTCCCCTGCACGTCTTTGGATCTTCTGATGTGGTCATGCAGGCTTTCCTCACAGAGTGATTCTTAAAATGAACGCTTAAGAAGAGACCCCTCTCCGCCCCTCCCATAATATATCTCTTCCCCAAATAGAGTTGTGAAATGGGAGGAGCTGCTTGTTCTGGAAAGTTTTCTGTTAATTATATTCTCAGCAGTTCTTCAGCATAGAAACACTGGAGATTTCTGCATATTTTAACAATGCTTTACCTTTACATTATGACTATCAGAGTTTATGTTAAGTCCCCTTTTTGCATTGGTTAGGTAAGGTGAATGGCAAATACTAAAACAGCCTACATTACTCTGGAAAGGTGCAAATCAGATCTTTAACATTCAGAATTCCTTGATATTGCAAGTGGGAATAAAACCCCACATCATAGCTACTGGAATCATGAAAATTTGTCAGAGAATCCAAAAGTCAACTGATTTCCTTTTTTAATATAATTCATATAGTCAGGTTTAGCCTCATGTCTCTTGTGTACGTATTGGATGTTTTTTGCCAAAATGCTTCAGGGGAATCGTTGTTTTCTTGTCTCTTTCAGTTTTTCCATATGCACGCAGGCTTGTATCTTTTGCCTTTTTTTAATTGAAGAACCAGATGATTCCTGGTACGGCTCCTCGCCTTTTGTACTCCCTTCAATTCTGCTTCAACCAGGGGCGTGTCATGCCCATTCTAGGCCTTGGAAGTCCCCCGATTGCCCGTCACTTAATGTTATCTATGCACAAAACGAACAGAACTTTCCAGGACTCTGGATGTCCATAATAGCTCCCCCCATTTTGCACATCTATTGTGTTATGGGAGATGACTAGATGACTGACTGATAGAAAACGAACAGTTAATGACCCTCATCCCCCTTTGGAAAGCTTAAACCATAGTATAAGCTCTAGTTTTTCCCCTTCCTCTGTCTCCATGTTTGCAGGTGACCGGTTGAGTGCCATACTGAATTCCATTCAGTCTGGGCCTTTCCTCTCAGCAGCTCCCTCTTCCTCCGTATTTGAGCAAGCCGCCCAACCTCCCTCCTCCTCTTCCCTTGTCCACAGCCCATTTGTGTTTGGACAATCCCCCTCCCAACTGTCTCAGCCACAACCACAGCTTCTGAGTAAGTCTGTCCTGCTTTCTGACAGCGCTTGCTTGCACAGGTGTTGCTCCTTTTCCTCACAGCTTTTTGTTTTCCGGATTTTTTTCTCTGTTCATTTTATTTTATGTTTTTTCTGGGGAGGAGCAGCAGCGATATGTGACACATAACGATGTAGTTATGTTCTACAATGCAGAAATATCCATAACAAGTCAACATGTCTATTATTCAATGTTTAAATCTTGTTTCTGAAAAAAAAAAAAAACAAGTCAGGTGACACTACCTTAAAAAATATGCATTTATGGGTATTTTCACTTGTTTTTAAAACAAGATTTTAAACTTTAATAGTAGACTAAACATCTTGTTAAAAGTGATATTTGTTGCCGTGTGCTGAAGTAATAGGCTGAGTTGCTTAATTTTCTGCTTGCTTTCTCGCTAAGTGTGCCTTTCTGCCTCCTCATCTTCTTCATTGCTGCTTTAACTTTAGATTGGCATCCTCCATCCTCGAACAACACCTTGTTTCATTTTCTGCCTCAACCAGCCCAGGGCTTCATTGCAAATATAAACAACTAAATAGTTGTTGGTTTTCCCGTCTACAATAATCCCCTAAAACAGCAACATTTCACATCAGTAATCATTTAACATATAACAGTTGTTCTCACTGGATAATTCAAATAAAAACAATACCACTATTTCAAAAGATTTTATCTTACAACATGATCCAAAATATCTGTTTTTCTCTCGGTAACTTTTTCAGCCTGTATGTCTGTATAGCCTTCTTTTTCCCTGTCTGTCTTTTCTTCTGTTTTCTCTCTACTCGTTCTATTTCTCATGGAGATGTCATGGAGAAAAAAATAATTCATGCTCTTTGTTTAGCATACTGGTCGGTGACTTAGTCTTCACATGTACCATTCACACTCTCACTATGAATAACATGGATTAGATAATGTTTTATTTGATCTTGGAATGAGTTATGTGAATATGATTCGGATTTGGGCTGTAAAAGACAATGTTGTGTTATTTTTGAGGTACCTTAATCCTATTTTACAGGATAAAGGATTGTTGCACTATAAAACGTTTGATGTTGAGGATGTTTGTGGAGCACTTCATAAATGTCGTCTTCGTCATCCTCTTCAGAATCCTGGCTAACTGAATGCAGTGTGCCAAAGGTGTTTGTTACCTTCTACAAGAAGGGTTAATATCGTCCATCATATATTCAATCAAGAGCACAAATAATGAAAAAATGCACACATGCGCATTTTTTTTCTTCTCTATGACACCTCTACGGCTCTGTGATTTATCTCTTCCTCTTCTATAACGGTGTCTATCTTCATGTCTATCACTTTCTCTACCCATCTATAGATCGTTCCCTCACTTTAACGTGTTGTCCTTTTTTGCCTTCTTCTATTTCGCCTTCTTGACTTGACCCCATTGCCTCTTTGTGCTTTCTTTCTTTCTCTCTGCGGTGGCCTCCTTGCAATTCCGTGCCTTGTTTGTTTACCTGCTCCACTGTTTTCCGCTGTAGATGGTTCATCTCGCAGCCTTGCTTCTCGCGAGCGTGTGCACAAAAGCAGTGTGTCCGTGGCTGGGCATGGTACTGCTCTCTCATCTCTCGCTCTAAGGCAAAAGGGTGGGTAATCACAGCATGCATGCCTCCCTCAGACTGAACAGAGGGTGGGTAGGAACTCTTTACAAAAACACACAGCTGAAGAGAAAAAAAAAACCACAGCTTCTGTTGTGAATAATAATTTACTCATGAGTGCCTTGTTCAACCTTCTAACCTTCAAATCTGTATATTATAAACACAATAAAAGGAAAAAAACGAAGTTAGTGCCTGATAACACATGGTTAGTTTTGAGTCTAAGTTCAGTTTAAAATGAGGTAGACTTTAAATGCTACTGATTGCCATGACAATATTAGGTTGTTTGCATTTATAAGTCTAATTGCCTGGTTTCTGGTCAACACATGAGGCTCGATCCAGTATTAGTAGGAGAGGTCCCAGAACTGGGCTGGAATCCATCTTTCATCAGCTCCTCCATTGTCCACTAGCTATCATCATTCACATCAGAGTTTGTCTGGTAATAGACAAAGCTGGGAGAAACACCCAGCTGCTAAAGTAAAGGTCACCAAAGTTTGTACTTAATAAAATCTATCACTCACTGTTGTCATTTGCTTTACAAGGTTTAACATCCTCCACTTTTGTAACTTAAGTTGTCTGTCTTTCTGCTCTTCATTTCATTTTACCTTATCTTTTTAACATTACATTTTTGCTTTTCACTCACGTTGAGTAAATGGTTAAATTCTTACCACTGATGATGCCCTGTTTTGTGGTATAACTCTTTGAATTATTAACATTTAGGTGAACGAGGGGGCCTGATGTCCGGTGCTCGGCCCATGTCACCAGCCTCCAAACACCGTCAGGAGAATCGCTCGCCCAAACAGGAGAGTCGGGGAAGCCGCTCATCTGAACAGAGCAGGGTGAAGACGGGTGAGGGGGGACTCTCAGCCAGTGAAGCCCTCATCCTGCGGTCGGACACGGCCAAACTGAGGTCTGACTCTCACAGTCGCTCTCATTCACCCAATCACAACACTCTGCAGGCTCTAAAGGCAGACGGCAGAACCTCAGGACTTCGGGCTGAGTCCCCAAATCCTGGCTCTCGCTCCTCTTCTCCCAAACAAAAGGGTGTATCCTCCTCAGGCAGGTCGAGTCCTTCCAACACCTCCTCACAGCACTCCTCTTCAACCCACCATGACAAGAACATCCCACCTAAAGTTAGTCCATCCTCCAAAGCCCGGCTAGACCCTCCTAGAGAGAGATCCAAATCAGATTCCTACACTCTGGACCCAGACACACTCAGAAAGAAGAAGGTTCCACTTACAGAGCCACTTAGAGGCCGATCTACCTCCCCCAAACCCAAACTGTCTCCTAAAGATCCAAATAAAGGTGTGATCAGTAATGCAGAGAACCGTGTTCCTTCTCCTCATGTAACCCAAGAGAACCTCCACAGTGAAGTAGTGGAGGTATGCACCTCTAGTGCACTCCTTTCCAACGAGGAGGCCAATGATGAGAATGCTGAGGTTCGTAATTCTGAAGAAGGATCATGTAAGGTGCATTTCAGCATCGGCAAAGCCCCTGTCAAAGAGGAACTAGAGAGCCGCTCTTCACCTAAAGTCAGCCGCAAAACCTCCAGTCGACATGCGCGCCCTAAGAAGGACAAATCTGGGCCTCTCTTTAAAGGTGAGAGTACATCAAGGATCACAGAGCCTGCCAAACAGGCTATGTCTCCCTCTGTGGCTGAATGTGCCCGAGCAGTCTTTGCAGCGTTCCTGTGGCATGAAGGTATTGTACACGACGCAATGGCCTGCTCCTCCTTCCTCAAGTTCAACCCAGACTTAACCAAAGAGCACGCCCCGATCCGCAGTTCCCTGGGAGGACAGGGTGCTGAGGAGAAGGAAAGTAAGTTAAAGAACCGCCACTCCTTAGAGATTTCCTCTGCACTCAACATGTTCAATATTGCTCCACATGGCCCGGACATCTCTAAAATGGGCAGCATCAACAAAAACAAGGTACTGTCCATGCTGAAGGAACCCCCATTGCCAGAGAAGTGTGAAGATGGTAAAGGAGATGCCATTTCCTATGACATGTCTTCTCATCCCTCTATGAGGGCAAAGTCAATCTTACCGTTAACATTACAGCATTTGGTGGCATTCTGGGAGGACATATCAATGGCCACCATCAAGGCAGCAACTCAGAACATGATCTTCCCCAGCCCGGGGTCCAGCGCCATCTTAAAAAAGAAGGAACATGAGAAAGACAGTAAAAAGGCAAAGAAGGAGAAGAAGAAAAGGGAGAAGGCAGAGGTGCGGCCCAGAGGGAATCTGTTTGGAGAGATGGCACAGCTCGCCATGGGTGGTCCGGAGAAAGACACCATCTGTGAACTGTGTGGGGAATCTCACCCTTACCCTGTCACCTACCATATGAGACAGGCTCACCCAGGTAAGAATTCAGGAAGTTTTGGTTAAGAGTTTCATGGTTAGACAGAAGTACATTAGACTTTCAAATAGTGTTTTACTGTGTCAGTTTCCCATTAAAATTTTGTTAAAAGTGGCATAATTTAAAAAATTTGTTTTGTGATTTTAACATTGTTCCTTTGGCAGGGTGTGGACGCTATGCTGGAGGCCAGGGCTACAACAGTATTGGCCACTTCTGCGGTGGTTGGGCTGGGAACTGTGGAGATGGAGGCATAGGAGGCAGCACCTGGTACCTGGTTTGTGATCGCTGTCGGGAAAAATACCTCAGAGAGAAACAGACTGCTGCCAGGGAAAAGGTATCCCACTGCTGTTGGAAGGTTTTAGCACTTAAATCAAACACCACCAAGTTTTTTATTTATTTTATTTATTTTTTATATCACACTAACTACTTGTACCATACCCAATCTGCATGGCCTTTGTTAGGTAAAGCAGTCAAGGAAGAAACCTCTACAAGTGAAGACGCCGAGGGCGCTGCCCACAATGGAGGCCCACCAAGTGATTCGGGCAAATGCTTTATTCCTGCTGTCCCTCAGCAGCGCCGCCGAGCCCAGCATGCTGTGCCACCACCCTCCTCGGCCCCTGCATTCCCAGCTGCTTCCCAGCCTCAAGGAGGGTGTGTCGGACGAACTCCCCAATAAAATGGGCTGCCTCTATCTACAGACACTTGCTAGGTAGCTAAAGGCTCAGTTAATAATACGTTGCCTTTCATAGATGAGTATTACATCTTTGCGTAATGATTTGCGCTGCTCTCACTTCCCTCACATTCCCCAGGCAACACACGGAGAACTTTGGGGCCTACCAAGATGACAACCTCTTCCAAGATGAGATGAGGTATTTACGCTCCACATCTGTTCCTGCGCCCTACATTTCAGTCACCCCTGATGCTTGCCCCAATGTGTTTGAGGAACCTGAGAGCAACATGAAATCAATGCCCCCCAGGTAAAACATCTTATTAGTACTCTTTCCTTAATTACTTCCACTTTCCATCGTTAGTGTGTTTATGGAAAGTAAGTACGTTCCTGCCGTTACTTAACACTTTTCTCACGGCACCAACGTCTGCTGTTTGCGGGCTGAATAGACATAAATTCTAAATGTTCCATACAACTGCAGATCAGGTTGCATATTGTTTTTATAGTTACCCTAATTCCAGTGGCCAAAATATTTCATTTCATTTGCTCGGAATAATGAATGGATGTTCATGCAGGCCAACAGATAATGCAATTTTTTTCATGCAGATATACGCCACCTCCCCCTGCCTCCCTCTCTCTCCCCTGCACCCTATACAGTTTGACAGCAAGCACACTTGAATATTCTTCATAAGATGTGTCTTAATTGTTATGCCTCGTTATCATGACCACGCTCATCTTGCAGATTACAAAAGAGCCTGACTGCTTCATTCTCTGTTAAGTACTAATTAAGTTGTTCTTGTAAAGCAAAGAAAACTGTATTTTAAAAAAAAAAAAAAAAAAAAAAAAAAAGTATTAAATTACTCCCAAAATCTGTTGACATCTATAAGTCCACCCATCAATAGTTGCTGAAAAGGAACACACACTTTTCTATCAGCAAACACACATCTTACTAGGAAAACATACTTCATCTAGAACTATGTTAAAAGTCAGAGAGGATGTTGATATCTTCAAAGTTGTTTTAATTGATGGTTAAACAGTAGATGTCTGTGTTTGTCTTTATGGGCTTTCTTTTAGTCTCGAGACCAGTCCAATCACGGACAGCGACACGGCGAAGCGGACAGTGTTTCAGAGGTCTTACTCAGTCGTAGCCTCTGAGTATGACAAGCAACACTCACCGTCTCCAGCCCGGGTCAAAGCTGTGCCCAGACGCAGGGTCCACAGTGGTGATGCAGGTAATAATGTATAACATTTAAGAAACGGTTAGTGATGCTGAGTCTTATATGAGGCACAGCATCATCTGTTTCATTGATTTGCTCTGTCGCACATTCAGAGGTGGGCTCTTCCCTGTTGAGGCACCCGTCTCCCGAGCTCTCCCGGCTGATCTCGGCCCACGGCTCCCTCAGTAAAGGGGAAAGGAACTTCCAGTGGCCTGTCCTGGCTTTTGTTATCCAGCATCATGACCTGGAGGGCCTGGAGGTGGCTATGAAGCATGCACTGAGGAAGTCTGCCTGCAGAGTGTTTGCTATGGAGGTACAGTTGTCTGGGCTGCAATATCTGTCTCAAGCTCAGAGCTCAATCATGCTTTGATTATTGCTTATTATAGAGCAGGGACTCAGGGTTATAGGCAATTAGCTGGCTGAATATTATGAGCGAATCAATTAGATTTGTGTACTAAATTAGCTAATATATTTTAATTTGACTCTATCATTGTCTTTATGTAATAACAGGACTAATGAGTGTGATTTACTCTTGGTGTTCCTGTCAGGCATTCAACTGGCTGCTGTGCAACGTGATCCAGACCACCTCTCTGCACGACATCCTTTGGCACTTTGTAGCATCTCTTACCCCGTCGCCGTTTGAACCAGAGGATGAGGAAGATGAAGAGAACAAGGGGAACAAAGAAATCGTGGAACAGGTAATGAATGGTAACAAGTCAAAAAGCATGCTTGATTACTTTTGCTCTGTTATTGCATCTTCTAAATGTGAATATATCTGCACTCTGCGCCCTACAGGAAAGAGACCTTGGCGTTTGTGAACACCCCCTGTCAGATATTGTTATCGCCGGGGAGGCAGCTCATCCTCTCCCTCACACTTTCCACCGCCTCCTTCAGACCATCTCTGACCTCATGATGTCACTTCCTAGTGGCAGCTCACTTCAGCAGATGGCACTGAGGTAGAATTTCCAGCATGAAATATGCCAGTTGACTTGCAACAAATTCCTTTGTGATTGTAACCGTCACCACCTCCTTTGAAATGTAAATGTTTATGACTTGTTCTTTAAGGTGCTGGAGTCTCAAGTTCAAGCAGTCGGACCACCAGTTCCTCCACCAGAGCAACGTTTTTCATCACATCAACAATATTTTGTCCAAGTCAGATGATGGAGACAGCGAGGAGAGCTTCAACATCAGTGTCCAGTCAGGCTATGAAGCAATGAGCCAGGCAAGAACACAGTCACTTCCTTCCTTACTCACTTAATTATGCAACAGCTCTGTCTTCTGTTATCCATCTGCCATGTGCTGACCTGACGCTGTTATGTCTGTGTGTGGCAATAGGATCTCTGCCTGGTGACCTGTCTGAAGGATCTGACCAGTGTAGTGGACATCAAGACGTCCAGCCGTCCTGCCATGATCGGCAGCCTAACGGACGGCTCAACAGAGACCTTCTGGGAATCTGGAGATGAGGACAAGAACAAAACCAAGAGCATCACCATCAGCTGTGTGAAAGGCATAAATGCCTCCAACGTGTCTGTTCATGTGGACAACTCCAGAGACATCGGGGTAAGGGGACACTGAAGTGTTTGGAAAATTACGACTTTAATAGAATTGATGATGAAAATGTATTTATATGAGTGTTCTTATAAGTGAATTAATTTTTACCTCCACAGAACAAAGTCACATCAGTGACATTCCTATGTGGAAAAGCAATAGAGGACCTCTGCAGAATTAAACAGGTATGTTCAGTTTCTTTGGCTTCACAATAATTAAAAACGTGGGAATATAACCAGTATAATTTGTGTTTTAATGAATGCTGTTAAAGTTCAAAGGCCTAGAGTTTTTGAAGTGCAGCCAAAGTGTAACTTACATTGAAGTAATTTTTAAAACACAAAAGCAAGTGGCCTGTGTTGTCTCTTTGCTGCTGTGCTATATATATAGCTGTATACTTTATATTGATTTTTTTCTTTGCCCCTCTTCCAAATTTTATTAACCTTGGAATCGAGGAATGAAGAAACAATGGAGCATTAAATTGCAGGGTTGTTTTTATAAGGTTCCCTGCGGTTAATGTGCTATAGATTTACATGCACATGTGGCAGAGCTCTGTCTGAACACCCCTTTGACTTTGCGTCCCAGGTTGACCTCGACTCGCGTCACATGGGCTGGGTGACAAGTGAGCTTCCTGGAGGAGATCATCATGTGATCAAGGTGGAACTGAAAGGTCCTGAAAACACCCTGAGGGTCCGCCAGGTGAAGGTCCTCGGTTGGAAAGAGGGCGAGAGCATCAAGATTCCTGGACAGATCTCAGCCAGCATGGCCCAGCAGAAAAACTGCGAGGCAGAGACGCTCCGAGTTTTCCGCCTTATCACCTCTCAGGTCTGTTTTAACTGCTTCAGCCAGACGCCCTATAGTTATTTTTTTATTACCATACTGCACTGTCAGTTTGAAACCTTGATGTCTTGCAAATATAACATTTTTGGTGCAAATAGCTGGATGTTCTTGAAACGTTACTGTTACTTCTTTATTGTGTATATTTAGGTCTTTGGAAAACTAATCTGTGGAGATGCAGAGCCAACTCCAGAACAGGAGGAGAAAAACCTGCTTTCATCACCAGAGGGAGAGGACAAGGTCTGCACTCTGATAGTTTAACTGACCTGTTTAACTGCCTTGCATATTTAGTGACCTTTAACCTAATGCTTTACTCTTTTGGTATTTCTGTGAATAGGCACCATCTGATGCAGACCTCAAAGAGCACATGGTGGGTATCATTTTCAGCAGGAGCAAACTGACCAACCTGCAGAAACAGGTAAGTTATCAGTTCCTCTGACCATTCAGGCAGGATGAATTACTGTAAACTCAGCCTTCTAACCAAACATGTGTATTCAATCCCAGGTGTGCGCTCACATCGTCCAGGCCATCCGTATGGAGGCCACACGCGTGAGGGAGGAGTGGGAGCACGCCATCTCCAGCAAAGAGAACGCCAACTCCCAGCCCAGTGATGATGATGCCTCCTCAGACGCCTACTGCTTTGAGCTCCTGTCCATGGTCCTGGCGCTGAGTGGCTCCAACGTGGGCCGCCAGTATCTCGCTCAGCAGCTAACACTCATGCAAGACCTGTTTTCTCTGCTGCACACGGCCTCCCCACGAGTCCAGAGACAGGTGACACACTACTACTATACCGAGTGCATTTCTCTTACTCATTAAACATTTGCAAAGCTGATTTTGTTTTTGAAAGCTGGATTGTTTACACCCATGTTTAATAACTGGCAGTGTTGTCTTATCACCTGCATTTCCTGGCTCATTGCCGTGTTTCTTGGCACATTACTGCCACCAACTGTCAATCAGTGGAACAGCAATAAACTGGCAGCAGGAAATGTGTCCTAATGCACGCCGGCCACAAACAAAAGAGGGACCTACTCATCAAAGTATTGCCCTTAAGTGCTACTAGTGGTCAAAAGCTCTCCAGGGCACATTTAACATGCCGCACTGGCACATGGCAAAGGATGTCAAGACCTAACAAAATGTGAGCAAGAGACCAGGAGCCAAGGACTGTCATTCGCTGTTGTCCACAATGAGGTCATGAAGAACTAAAATGTAATCTAATATCATGACATAAACATAATGCTGTATAAACCTTTAATTATAATTCATTGCATTGTGATTATCTTAAGATGTTTTCACATGATGGGAGATTGTAATGCTTGGTTCCTTCAGCCACTAGTTTGTATAGACTGCTAACATGATGGATGCTATTATGTTAAATCATTCATAGTTGTGACACATGCAAAGCTACTTCAAATCAGCTCAGACTAAGAAGAGTAACATCTGTCATTTTGGAGTCTATCAGAGGATTTTCCTTTGGTGTGTTCATGTTTAGCTAAATACCTTGTGACAAATTAAAAAAAGGTCCTGGTTGATATCTGATCTTTCCTCTTCTCAGGTGACTTCGTTGCTTAGACGAGTCCTTCCAGAGGTGACCCCAGTGCGACTTGCCAGCATCATCGGGGTGAAGGCTCTCCCGCCAGCAGACATCAGTGACATCATCCACTCCACAGAGAAGGGCGACTGGAACAAGCTTGGCATCCTTGACATGTTCCTTGGCTGCATCGCAAAAGCCCTGACAGTGCAGCTGAAAGCCAAAGGCACCACCATCTCAGGCACAGCTGGCACGGCTGCTGGCAAAGGGGTCACTACTGTCACTCTGCCCATGATCTTCAACTCCAGGTGAGTTTCTGCTAGATAGTGTAATTTATGAGAGTCATAACACAAATTCACTCAGTTTGTGGTAAATGTTTTATGTTTTAGAAGTCTTTAAATTTTATGATTCCTGTTCTGTTCAGCTACATCCGGAGAGGGGAGAGCCACTGGTGGATGAAAGGCTCGACTCCTCCTCAGATTGCAGAGATCATCATAAAGCTGGTTAAAGACATGGCAGCTGTAAGTTCCTGGTGTTTTTACAGATCCCTCCTTTTAAGTGCGTGCACCTCTCATGTCATGTGTCTAAGACAGTAATGTGCTTTTTTTTAGGGACACCTTTCAGATGCTTGGTCCAGAGTCACCAAAAATGCAATAGCTGAGACCATTATAGCCCTGACTAAAATGGAGGAGGAGCATCGGTCCCCTGTACGCTGTATCGCCACCACACGGGTATGGATACAGATTCCATCATTTGAGATGTATCTGTGTTTAAAAACACATGATATTAAGTAATCATATATTATTTCTTGTTCTGCCTCATAGCTGTGGCTGGCTTTAGCATCACTGTGTGTGTTAGACCAGGACCATGTAGACAGACTGTCCTCTGGTCGCTGGATGGGCAAAGATGGACAGCAGAAGCAGATGGTGAGAACGATATAAAACGCCAAGGGCTGCACTGTCTGAAAATAATGGAAGAAAATCAAATGAATAACTAATCATCATCCTTTGCTTCTACCCACAGCCCATGTGTGACAACCACGACGACGGTGAGACAGCAGCCATCATACTGTGTAACATGTGCGGCAACCTCTGCACTGACTGTGACCGCTTCCTCCACCTGCACCGACGCACACGCTCTCACCAGAGACAGGTTGGTTTTAGTTGTTTACCTGAAAATGACTAAAGTGAAAAAAAGAAGGAATATGGAGAAGAATGGGCTGATGTTAAATCCTATTTTCATGATTTTGTGCGTTCAGGTGTTCAAAGAGGAAGAGGAGGCAATAAAGGTGGATCTCCATGAAGGCTGTGGGAGGACCAAGCTCTTCTGGCTCATGGCTCTGGCTGACTCGAAGACTATGAAGGCTATGGTGGAGTTCAGAGAGCACACGGGTAACATATAAACAAAGCATATCAATGTTTTGTGTGACTATATTTGGTGTTGCTAGTATGCTATTGAAAAACTTGCTTAAATTGTGCCATTGTTATTATTAAACCTTTCCTAATGCCCTCCTTCAATGCATGTGATCCTGTTCTGACAGATCTTAATGTTTATTGTAGGTAAACCAGCCTCCAGCAGCTCAGATGCCTGCAGGTTCTGTGGTACGAGGAATGGCACCGAGCTGTCCGCAGTGGGCAGTGTCTGCTCAGACCCAGACTGCCAGGTACTTAACATTAACATTGTCTATTGTTTTGATAGAGAGTTGAAGCTCTAAAAATAATCTAACATATATGTTTTTTAGTTTTTATCTCACAAAATAAACACAACATAAACACATGTACAAAAACAATAATAACAAACCTAAATTATTATACTTTCATTTTAACCGATATCTGTCGATCCACTCTGTAAAAACAGAACAATTATATCTTAATTATAACTATCATATAACTATATAACTATCTATCAAGATAGAAAAATAACCTTGACCGGTTTGGCTAAAACACTGTATCCTATTTAAAATACGGAAGATAGATATTTGTGTTAGGTGAGTCTTTGTCTTGAGGAGAATATTAGTTAATGTAGAGTTCTGTAGTAAAGAGTGTATTTTATAATCTAGAAATTAAAGACCAAATCTGAGCAGGCAGATTAATTTGTAATGTTTCTAAGCCTCACCGGTTTCAATTGTGTGTTCTAGGAGTACGCTAAACTGGCGTGCAGTAAGACTCATCCTTGTGGACACCCTTGTGGAGGAGTTAAGAATGAGGAGACCTGCCTCCCTTGTCTGCATGGCTGTGACAAGAGCACTGGCTGTCTGAAACAGGATGCAGATGACATGTGTATGATCTGCTTCACAGAAGCCCTCTCTGCTGCTCCTGCAGTACAGGTAGCTCTAGATATGACTGCTTGTCCATTAGGTGTCAGATCTTTCACATCTGGGTTAAAACTTGCCCTTGTTTAATGTTTGACTCTTTGTCCTGTTCCCAGCTGGACTGCACTCATGTGTTCCACCTCCAGTGTACTCGTCGTGTGCTTGAAAATCGTTGGCTCGGCCCCCGAATCACATTTGGGTTCATGTTGTGTCCTATTTGTAAGGTAAGGCGTTACCTGCGCCTGTCTGACTTAATGTCTGAGATTAATTTAGCAACAAAGAGGTTGAAAACTGTTTCCACCACACCTCAAAGTTGATTGAGCTCAGTTTGCTTAAATGCTTTGATGAAAGCAAATATTACTCATCTTTTTTGTCTTGCAGACTATGACTGCTTTGCACTGTAATCTTTGTGAAATGGCGTTGACAGACTCAGTAACTCAACATTAAAAAAAAAATTGAATTAGCTTCCTGGCTAACACTGGCATATTTACATCAAAGTGGATTAATGTGCATTGTCCATAAATCAATTAATTGAAATGAAACAGAGCCACCTTTATGAACACTGACTGGTTTGTTTGTTTCACTGTTTGCTTCCAGAACAAAATCAATCACTCTGTGATCAAGGACCTGCTCGACCCTATCAAGGAGCTCTATGAGGACGTGAGGAGAAAGGCTCTGATGAGGCTGGAGTACGAGGGTCTGCATAAGAGTGAAGCAATAACTACACCAGGAGCACGCTTCCACAACGACCCTGCAGGCTTTGCCATGAACAGATACGCATACTATGTCTGCTACAAGTGCAAGAAGGTACCATGTAAAATAAAGATGCAAAACATTTTCATTTGAATGTCGTTTAGGGGTAGAGAATGAACGCTGTCCTTTGCTTCCAGGCCTACTTTGGTGGAGAGGCCCGCTGTGATGCAGAGGCAGGACAGGGAGATGACTACGACCCAAGTGAGCTGATCTGTGGAGCATGCTCAGATGTCTCCAGGGCTCAGGTAGGTAAAAGATGCCTGGGAGGATCCCAGCTATACTACAACCGCTTTAATGGTATAGTTCAACATTTTGGGAAACACATTTATTTGCTTTCTTACTGACATTAGATAAGAACATTGATACCACTCTTATTTCTGTATGCTAAACATGATGTCGGATTTAGTGATGATTAGCTAGACTTAGCACAAAGGCTGGAAATGGGGGGAAACGGCTAACCTGGCTCTCCCCAAAGGTAAAACAATCCACCTACCAGTACCTCTAAAGCTCATTATTAACGTGTTTAATCTGTATAAAAACCAGTGTTAAAATGACATGTTGAGAGTGGAACTGTTCAATGGCTGCTGACCAGTGTATTTCCCAAAATGTTGAACTATTCATTTAAAATGCTGATCATCTGTACTCATAAAACAAAATATAGGCTTACCCCTCATGATTTATTGTTACTATCACCAGATGTGCTCCAAGCACGGCACCGACTTCCTGGAGTATAAATGCCGGTACTGCTGCTCAGTGGCTGTTTTCTTCTGCTTTGGCACCACACACTTCTGCAACGCCTGTCATGATGACTTCCAGAGGATGACCAGTGTCCCCAAGGAGGAATTGCCGCATTGTCCTGCAGGTACTTAATAATTCTATTGACTTTACTCTTCTGGAAAATGTTGAATTATTCAGTGTCTACATGCAGCCTTTAAAGTCACGATGACATGGCAGTTGCAGTGTTTTTTGTGAGTGAAGTGAAATATGTGGGAGGGGTTTGGTTAGGATGAGACTTCAACCACATTCTTAAGAAAATGTAAACAAAGTTTTTGTGTAACATCCAAACACACATCTACCATTACCGATATTTGGCATCCAATGAGATAATTTAACAACTTACACAAAGTGTGTCAGAGTGAATTTTTTTTTATCCCACTGTGTCTTTGAAGACACTGACCGACAGGAAATACCAGACCGAAAAAAGCTGAGATGTAATTCTTGTCCATTCTGTCACAGGACCCAAAGGCAAACAGCTGGAGGGCACTGAGTGCCCTTTGCATGTGGTTCACCCGCCTACAGGGGAGGAGTTCGCATTGGGCTGTGGGGTGTGCAGGAATGCCCACACCTTTTAAACGACACAAGACTTTTACTGAAAACCAGTTTGTCTACTGTGATTTCTGGCTGCTGCTGCTGAAGCTCAGCTGTGAAGCTTGGCTCTTGCATTGTCAAGTCTCCTGGACATTGGACCAGGTTCCTGCTCTACGCCAAGAGTCCTCAGGTCTGCTCCTCTACCAACATCAGTATCTGGGCCCCTGCTACGACCACAAGCTGTGGCTCCTTTGGATTCAGCGTGACCTGAATGGAAAAAAAGAACAATAGAATTTTAAAAAAAGAAGATTAAAAAAAAGAAAATAACTTGTGACGTGTTTGCATGCGGCCGTTGTATTCCCTCGGCTTCTATAGACGTTGCACACCTCCTGAAGTGTAACAATACAAGATTAAACAGTGAATATGAAATAAATTTGCTTAAAGGCAACTGTGGATCGAACGTGGGTTTAAAAAAAAAAAGGAACAGGCCGTATTTCCAGCTTCCTAACTATAAATTTAAAATATTGTTGTATGTAAACCTTTTTCGTAATCTTGTACAGTATCCTCCACTGTCAAGTGCATCATGGGTTGACGGACAAAAAAAAGTTGAGTTGGTGGATAAGACTGTTAAGAATATTACGTTTGGGCGGAAAATAGTGTACGATTTAATTAATCTTGTATATAACGATACTATTCAAAATAGCTGTATTCCGAAGTTGCTACTCTTCACTTCAGTTTTGTTTGATATTCTGGGTTATGTTTTGAGCCAGAACTTTAAATGAAGTGCAATACTGGGTGTGCCTCCTATTTTGCAGCTGTTTAACCTATGGAATGTATGTCAATAAAGCCACTGTACATTTTTATACAGTAGAGAGTCGTAATTCCCCCCTCTTCTAAATGTCAGATCTCTTTTGTTGTCTAGAAGTGAGAAGGAGGAGCCTGGCACCCGCAGTGAATGATGGTGGATGTAAATCCCATTTGCAGCTCTGTTTAAAAAAAAAAAACAACAAAAAAAGTACCAAATCCTACAGTAGTACAAGAACAAACAAAGAACCTCACAGTGAGACTGATTACAGCTGAATGAATTGAGGGGCCAGTCTTCACACCAAATAAATTGTGCACCTGTAATGCTTTTCCCTAGTAGGAGGCAGGGGGACTGGGGGGGGATCATGGGAACAGAGTGTGGAAAAAAAGCAGCTGCTGTTATATAAAAAAGCTTAATACTTGTGAATCTGCTCTGTAATATCTGTGGTGGATGGAGTTGAATGGTAATAAACCAGGTTCTCTGTTTCACAAAGTATACACTGTGTCATTTCTTCACGAGTGGTGACATGACGCTGACATATTTAACTAAAGTCGTATATAGTTAGTGTGTACTGAATTTCTGTAAATATTGGAATCAAAGGTGAAACTCTTGTGAATCTCAACAGAGACTATGAAAATACAATGGTGTGTTACTCTGTCTTATTCTCTGGTACCAGTCTGCAAAATTATTTCGGTCAATTCTCAGTGAATGGCAACTGTATTTTCAGTCACCTCTTAAAACAAAACAATTCCAGCCCTGGCTCCGTGTTATGTCTACCGGCTGTAACCCGTTCAATAAGGGCCTAAAAATATATTTTAAGGTTATTGATAATTGTTTCATAAAGTGTGAAAACTGCATGCAACTGATGTGTAAGCTATCAAAAATATTTTTTTAAGTGTTCAGAAAATAATTGTTGGAGTCAGTCAGTTTCATTTCAAGAGAAACGGGATAAGATATGTTTACTTTTCAAGTGAGTCATCTTTCGACCAGAGACGATCTTTACCAACAGCCATTTCGCATTGCATTTCCCATGATGCAGCGCTGCTGTCACAACAACACTTCGCCATTTCAGATTCAGGGGAGCCGTAACTCCCGCGGAGGAACTAGGTCAATCGAGCGGAGGTACCAGGCTCTGGCCGTTTCTTGGCCGAATACATCCTCTCACTCTTCTACATCGTCAAACGGCTCGGTTATTGTGTTCCGATGCGTGTTGTCTGGTTGGTGCGAATGAGTTTTTCCAGCGTGGGCCCGGGCTAAAGTGTCAAGTCTACCAGTTGTCGGATTTTCCTGCTAACAGCTAGCGAGCTAGCTGTGTGTAAACAACAAGGTAGGTTTGGACAAGTTGCGTTGTATTCATCTTATATTGGTATGAAATTAGATTGTTGGTCATTCTGCTAATAAAACCTTGAATTTTATTATCATACGAAGGCACATTTCTACCACGAGTTTGTTAAGTAAGCAACCTAAAATAATGGTTACATCCATTCACTGCGTCGGTTACTTTATCGATAAACGACTTCTTACTAATTCTGTTTAACCCGAGCATTGGTGCAACAAGACAAGCTACACAGCCAGTTATTTAATACTAAAATTAAATGTTCTTTCTTGCGTATATTCTCAATGTAAATGTATGGACGTTTACGTGCCTCCGGTAAATGTACACACCGGTGACAAATTAAAGGAAAAACTTGAATAAATGACTGGAGAAACATAACGAATGCAGCTGTTGCTGCACATGTGCGCTGCACGATGCAATTAAGCATTTAGCAACCATGCTCTGTGGCTGGTATAAAAATGCTGAACAGGCCCAGGTTATTCTGATTTTGTATTAAGATGGCAAGAAATAAAGATCAAAGTTATAGTTCGTTGTTGGGGCAGGGATGGCAGGAGCATGAGTCACAAAGACTGTTCAGCTGGATAGTGTTTCAATAGATGATGAATAATGACATCTGTGTTTAGATCTATGGGAAATACATCAGTATATGGGGTCGGACATTGTGGTCGACAGTGCACATTTGATGCTTGTTTATAACAGCTATATGTTTGGATAACCAGAGGAGCAGCTCCTCCTGAGGTGACTGAGAATGTGAATGCAGGATGTGATCAGACTGTGTCAGCAAGAACAGTCAACAATTGAGCGAGGGAGAGGAATATTATAGTGGGGTTGCATTGCATAAACCCCTAATTACAAAGATGAATGCACATGTAAAAGTTCAGTGGTGCAAAAACCATAAGCACTGGTCTATAGAGATGTGGAAAAAAATGATATGGTCAGATGAGTCATTCTTCACCAAGAGAACAAGTAGGAACTCATCAGAAAGAGGGGATTCAGGGTCGCTAGGAGTAAACAAAATTAAAGTATGAAGCGCTGAAACAATTTGTTGATTGTTGACAGAAAAATAATTTGCAACTGTTTTGTTAATCAATTAATTACTGCAGTCATTTATCAAGTAAAACTGGTAAGATATTTCCATATATTCTCCGATTCTAGCCTCTCAAATAAGAACATTTCATGCTTTTCTTTGTCAAATATAACTGTAAACTAAATATTTCAGCTCTGCAAAGTTGTGATGTGCATTTTATGACCATCTTAAGTTTTTTTTTTACATTTGATAGTCTAAGAGATCAATCAAGACAATAAAGTTAAAATTGCAGCCATATCTATCTGTGAACAAGAGTAAAACTTGTATTATTTAGATGGATATTTGAATGTGAAATGATCTATATAACTGTTTTGTGTAAGGCTTGAACCACTCAAGCAGTTCAGATCCCCTGCTAGGATGAATGTTTGTGCATCTATCCTGGAAAGTGGGATAGATTATTTTCAGATTCAGCGCTATCCATATTAAGTGCATGTGTGCAGTGTTTGGAACAGGAAACCTGTAACAAAGTGACTGTTTGGATAATCTTTCACATCTGTTTCTGTTAACCTGAATGGACTTCATTAATATATATCATCAGTACTCATCAATATAATCTATTGTGTAGTTAAAATGTGTCTCTAATGTTTTTTCAGCATGCTGGATCATAACAAGCTGGTTTATCTGTGTGTTTCAGGATGAAGCGGATGAAAGGAGCTGAGGAGGGCAGCAACAGCTCCTCCAGTAAGAGCCCACCAGAGGCTCGCAAGAAGGTTCGGAAGCAGATTAGAGAGGAGTCGGAGGCATTGGCAGCCAGCGAGTCACTAGACTGCGAATGGGCACGGCTGCCTCAGGAGCTCCTGCTCCACATCTTCCAGTACCTGCCACTGCTGGACCGGGCTTATGCTTCTCAGGTGTGTCGCAGGTGGAACCAGGCTTTCCACATGCCCGAGCTGTGGAGATGCTTTGAGTTTGAGCTTAACCAGCCTGCAAGCTCTTACCTGAAAGCCACACATCCAGACCTCATCAAGCAGATCATAAAGAGGCACTCCAATCACCTGCAGTATGTCAGCTTCAAGGTAAGAGAGCAGAAGCAGTTATTTGTGTGAAGAAACATGCAACACATCAGGAAAGTCTTGAATCTTGTCTTGATATAACTCGCTGGCATCGTCTGGTGTTAAAATATTGTTTTTATGTTCCTGGCATGATATTCAATCTTTGTGCTTGGCAGGTGGACAGTAGTACAGAGTCTGCAGAGGCAGCATGTGACATTCTTTCACAGTTGGTGAATTGCTCACTGAAGACTTTGGGGCTCATCTCAACAGCCAGGCCCAGTTTTATGGAGGTTCCAAAGGTACAATTAACATAAACTCAATGTGTCATGGTCTTTATAGTATCCTGTTGTTCAGTTTTGTAAGGAAAGTCAAAGGAAGTCTTGTTGTTATTGTGTACATTCTCATCTGATTATAGGATGCTTATGTCTTTGGACAGAATTGTTTTTGTATTCTGATCTTATCTGGGGATGGGGCTGAAAAGGAGTGTCTGTTCTCATGCATGGCAAAGGACAAATTTGTAATTAGTTCAGCAGCCTCAGAAGGACACAGGAGGTGGATTTTGCAAGTCTTATTTTGTCTCTTTGCACAGAGATCTTTCTGGGAAGCTCTCAGCATTATATGAGTTAGTTTACGACTTAAAAGTATTACCATCAGAGCATCTTGAAACTTTTTGACACATACTGTGAACACATACCGCACATTCTCCAGATCCTCCAGATTTTGTGCAGTTATTTCTGTAACAAATATTGAAAAAAATAAATGCTGTTTGCTACTTTGATTTAGTAACTTAATCAAGGAAACACATCATTTAGATACACAGAGATGGTGAACAGGAGAGGAGGAGAGTTGTGTTATATCAGGAGTAAATCAGGCAACTGGTAAAAACTTAATGCTCCACATGAAAAACTATTTAAACTATATATCAGGCATCATCATTCCAAATATAAATGATTAAATATTAAATAAGACAATGATTTTATCCACTATACTGAGTTCTTGTTGATGTCTTGTTAGCCGCTTCTAAAATGTGCTGTCTGCCTCTGATTGCTTCATAATTCCATGTGTCGTTTTTGTCCTTCCACAGTCTCATTTCATCTCAGCTCTGACTGTGGTGTTTGTCAACTCCAAGTCGCTGTCTTCGCTGAAGATTGACGACACGCCAGTTGATGATCCGTCTCTGAAGGTGCTGGTGGCCAACAACAGTGACACCCTGAAACTGCTGAAGATGAGCAGCTGCCCTCACGTCTCTCCAGCAGGTACAATGAGAGCAAAGACTCCTGTAGCTGTGGAGATTACATTTGTCATGCTTTGTGTGATGTTTGTTTTTTGTGGTAGTCGGACAACATGAAGCAAAATATTTTCTATCTCTGCCTGCATTGTACTTTTAATGAAATGTTTTTGATTTGCTATTTTGAGTCACAAGGCTTTCAGTGTTTCCCAGTCAGTGGCTTATTAAGATGCTGTAATTTTCTTGTCTGGCCTCATCCAATGTTGTCATTTCCTGAGGTGGCCTGGCAGACATCGCATGATGTATTATGCATTAACTATTATGTAGTTTTCCTGTTTCTCCTTACATTCATTTTCCTGGAACTGTTGTTAATTGTCAGCTGTGATAATAACTTCTGATTCAACTGCAACCTCTGGCAAATACAATGGATTTTTATGCTCAGGAGCAAATTTTTCCCTCCTGTTAATGGCCATAGGTTTTCAGGGATTCTATCGTTTTTAGAAATTTAAAAATTGGATTTGATGATCTTTTAAAAGACCAATCTGTTCCTCTTTTTAGGAATCTTGTGCGTGGCAGACCAGTGTCACGGGCTGAGAGAGCTAGCACTGAACTACCACCTCCTGAGTGATGAACTCCTGCTCGCCCTCTCTTCGGAGAAACACGTCCACCTGGAACACTTGCGTATCGATGTTGTGAGCGAGAACCCTGGCCAGCACTTCCACACCATCAAAAAGAGCAGCTGGGATGCCATGGTGCGGCACTCGCCCAAATTCAACCTGGTCATGTACTTCTTCCTATATGAGGACGAGTTCGGCCCTTTCTTTAATGAGGAAATCCCGGTCACACACCTCTACTTCGGCCGCTCAGTCAGCAAGGAAGTCTTGGGCCGCGTTGGCCTCCACTGCCCCCGTCTGGTGGAGCTGGTGGTGTGCGCCAACGGCCTGCGTCCTCTTGATGAGGAGCTGATCCGCATTGCAAAGCACTGCACCCAGTTGTCGGCCATCGGCCTGGGTGAGTGCGAAGTTTCCTGCAGTGCGTTTGTAGAGTTTGTCAAGATGTGTGGGCGGAGGCTGTCGCAGCTGTCCATCATGGAGGAGGTGCTGATTCCCGATCACAAATACTCCCTGGATGAGATTCACTGGGAGGTTTCCAAGCACCTGGGCCGGGTCTGGTTCCCAGACATGATGCCGACCTGGTAAAGTAAAGCCAGAGAGGAGTTCGAGTACGTGGTGTCGAACAGTCACAGCCTCCATGTTTGCACTGAAAAGCTTTTAAATGCTCAGCTGTAGTGGAATATTTGGTGCCAACATGGAGAGTATAAGCTTGCTGAGCCCCTGTGTGGAGTGCTGTGCAGGGGAATAATGTGGCACCCAACTTCTACACAATGTTATCATGTAGTGCTAACACCACAAAAATCTCTGCCTGTCAGCTTCTGTGGACTGTGGAATCCTGCTTTGTCTGATGCAGAGACAGAAAAGTGCTGGCTGGCTTCTTCACATATTAAACAATCAGCACACAGACCAGCGCTGGTGGAAATATTTGACGAAGAAAAGCAATGTTTTTATAACTGCAAACTGAGTTATATGGACATTGTAGCTTGGTTATGATCTATATAATGAGAGATGTCAGTGTGTGTGTGTGTGTGTGTGTGTGTGTGTGTATGTGTGCTTATGTGTGTCTGTGTGCGCGCGTGTGTGTTCTCAATGTTTTTTAACATTGTGGAGTAATTTGGGACAATTAGGTGCACAATTGCATGTTGTTAGACTACCACTTGGCCTACTTAAATCCAGTCTGAGATAGCAGCTCTGTACTCTGTAACACAATAAGGCATTGGAGGTTTCCTAATGACTGCAATGTTATTTGCATATGGGATTTGTTTGAAGGTATAATTGAGCGTGAATTCACTTCATTTTGCAGAAGCGTGGCTGGGTCCTTCACCTCATTTTAAACTAATTTAAACAGCATTAGTGTTGATGACATCTTGCTTTTCTTCCTCGCCCGAGCGCAGTCACGCATCAGAGAAGAGCTTCGATCTTTGAAAATGTTAGAAGTT
This sequence comes from Seriola aureovittata, assembly GCF_021018895.1. Classification (NCBI taxonomy): domain Eukaryota; kingdom Metazoa; phylum Chordata; class Actinopteri; order Carangiformes; family Carangidae; genus Seriola; species Seriola aureovittata. The sequence goes on along the minus strand of NC_079374.1, from coordinate 9,050,506 downwards.
GACCAGGAGAGGAAAAAACAGAACATGTGTATATAGGTCTCTATATTTGTGATGTGAAGGTGTACAATGTTGATTGATGTCATGGGTTTTTTATTTTCTCCAACATATGCAGGTATTTCTTTACTGCATCGTGCATCAATTGGCTTGACGAATTAATTTCTCTGTTTTTATTAAGAAGGCTTCTGTACAGTTATATTTCCTAAGCACCTTACATGGAAACCAAATAATTGTTCGGACAAACCATGTCCTCCTACTGTAATGAAAGCAAGGAAATGAGCTTTATAATAATGCTCCAATTAGTCTTAGTTGGACCCAGATTTTAATCTTGATTATTTACACTGTGCTGGGCTTCTGATGCGTCAGATACCAAGAACAGTATGTTGAAGTAATTAAGCTGTAATTAATGATTTTTTAAAAAGCAATCAGAGAAATGATTCTATGTAAATATAAACAGTGCACAGACATGTCTGAATTTGGAGGTAGATGTTGGTCTCCGGCCTTCATAACTCGGATTGTTTTGTAATCACAATAGACTAGCCTCTGCAGCTATTAACTTACAGTACACACTGAGAATGCAAAACTAATCCTTTGTGTGTCTCAGGTGCATTAAATGAATATATTTCCTATATAGGTTTCATTTGTATCTTCTGCTATTTGCCTGTTCAAGTTCTAAACCTGTTGTGAATGTCTGCCCTCCTATAAGCCCGCATTTGCTCTGTATCATGTTATCACCTCACACATACAGGAGAGGAAGCGGTATTCATCGTCTCATTACAAACACAGTCTTTCCAGATTTCATTAGTGCTCATGTCCCAAACATCCATTCATTTCAGTCAAAAGAAATTGGCAAGTCAGATGAGTGAAACAAACTTTTTTTCCTTTAAGAAGGAAGTCAAATGCATCTGTATATAAAACGCTGTGTGTTTGATTATTATGAATAGAAATTTACTTATTTCTTTATTTCACCCTCTGTCAGGGTTTGAAATTTCCTTAACAGCTCGTGTCTTTTATAAAACCAGAGTGCGAGTTATCCTTTACTAGATGGATCTTTTTCATACTGTAGTCACTAGAGAAGATAAGCTGTGTAATTTATTGATATGGATACTGCTTTTGTAATTGATTTTGTGTTTTTCAGTTAGACAAAAAGAAGCAATCATTATAACCAGCAAGCAGACCAGCACCAAGATTGGTTTTATTGGTTACACCTGTCACCATGGTTTTGTTGCATGTAGGTAGTTCAGGAGTGTTGAGTTCACTACTATACAATTTAGCATTGATCAACACAATAGAGAGATTTTAACAAGGAAGCGCCACACTCCATTTAGAGAATTTAACCCACACTAAAACAGAATTAAATTGTACTACCCCTGCTTGAAATTCAGGAAAACGAAGGAGTGCAGATTTACATAATCTCCACACTTATCAGAATCCTTGAAAATTTCAAAAACGTGAAACATCAAAAGACAACTGGGATGTACTTAAAAAAACAGCTGGAGTGACATAGATTTTAAAAATCTGTAGAAATGGGTTGAAGGCACTTCAAATATTGAGAAATTACTTGCAAATTTACAAAGCTTTTGACTTTTGACAGCATGTTTTTGAAAGCTGTGTAATTGAATGTAAGATATAATTAGTCAAAAATGTATTTTTATAAATAGTTATTGGTAGTGAACAAACCTTTGGACGTCACTGTATGTCATAGGATCTATGTCAAACCCAGATTTTGCGTTATTTTTCCACCAGACTGAATTCCTTGTATCCATAATTTTCATGTAAACATTTCATGTAGTCAAACAATAACATAAACTAAAACTGAGACACTTAATTGCAAGAAGTGCGGTTCCTTCTTTGTAGTATTTGAACTAACATAGTCTATTGATAGCATTGGTCTCTGATCATTGAAGTAGATACATGTGCTGATTGTCTGTGCTCATGTACATTAGCATCTCAGCGGTACAGTAACATATCTCCTGATTGTCTTTCATCATTTGTGCAGTGGCTGTGACAGCAGCTCTGAAGTGAAGGCTATGTCTCAATATTCGACTGGTTCTAACCATTTTCCTTTTGCCTTTATTGGCTTTTATTGAAAAATTCAGCTGAATGAGTTTAACATGTTGCACATAAGCACAGATTAAGAAGGACAATCTATTTATCTTTCATTATAAAAACCCTTTTGTCAATAACTGTTATTTTAACCTCATTGGTTCAGAAGAATCCTCCAGTAAGTCTTATTTGGAGTAAACTGGTGTTAAGAATGCTGTCTTTACTTTAGTTTCTGTAGGGCAAATGCTTTGTCGACTTTGCTTTACTGGTCACCTGTCTTGAAATTAAAATTATTGTTTTGGATATGTGATCTTATACCGGTAATAAAAATTTGTGAATGTACTCTTTGCATCTGTCATTTCATTATTTTCTAAACAGTGCAGTACATCAGAGTGCACATGATTAGCTCAGTTAATAATAAATAATAATAAAAATAAAAAAAACTGAAAAAAATTCACAATGCCATGTAAAGTTTATGTGGGAATGAGTCAAAAATTATATATTGAAAAACATTGAATTGTTGCGATATTAAAATATGAAACTCGATAATGACTGTACACATATGAACACATAACATTAAGGCTGGACCTGATACATCCATGTAGAAAGTCATTTTTAGCCCCTAAGTCCAGAAATCAGGGAAATACGTGCTAAAATATTGACATGCATTCATCGCTATGTTGGTGAACATCACCTCCAGTGCTTTGCAATACTTTGTGTCTGTATTTATCAAACATCCCAGAATCTCTGCTGGGACATGTGCTCAAAGTTTAACTTAAGTAGTCCCACCTGAGAGTATGACATAGGATGATTATGGTGATGATATTCATGACACGATATGATATAATTTTCTTTCCTTTAGCTGTAGTCCTGGGATAAATTATTACTGTAAACTGCGGGGACTTTCTTTCTATTATTCTCCAATTAACAACAAACTCTATTGTCTAAATATTTATGTCCATCATCCCATCCCAAACATACAAAAAATAACCAAATGTTTTGTGCAAATTTTTTACTTTCAATAAATTGGAAAAAAAAAGTAGCTGTTCTGGAGGTCATATTTAATGTTTGCCCAGTTGTCATGGAATAGTAAATTTCCATGTTTTTCTGAGCGCTCACACTCCAGCACTTGATGTTAGGCTTAAAATTTTAGCTTCAAATGCAGCAATGCAGCAACAGAGTCAGAGAAGACCATTAGCTCTGCAAGCTAACAAACACAGATGTAAACAATGCACACTTGAAATTACTCAAAACATGAACGTTGCAAATTATTTAACAGAAAGAAAATGCAGCAAACATGTTTGTTAGGCCTCAGGGTTACAAACAATGCATTCTGTTGAGAAACACTGAATGACAACTGTTGTTTGTTTACAAGAAAACTGCAGAGGGCATTTTTTCAACTGAGCAAAACCTGCTGATGAACATCATGCGACGTTTGTGGGGAGATTGTTTTCTCAACAGCTGTTTCTGGGCAAAAAAACTTTGAACATCGACAGCTATTTTGATAATCGATTCGTCATTTAAGTCGTTTCTAAAACAAAATCCACAAACATTCACACTCAGCTTCTCAAATGTGAAGATTTGCTACTTCTTATTTATTACTAATACATTTGGCTTTTGGATAATCAATTAATCAACAGATTAATCATTAATGTGAGTAACTGTGGTGCAGCTGTTATGTTAAGGCAAAGGCACCTCTTCATATGTAATCTGCACATAGGGAGGTTTCATGGGCAGATGCCAGTACTCGAAGTTGTAGTAGAGGTAGAAGCTCTTGTCCAACACAACCTTTTTATAAGCCTCCAACATACTGAGGGCAAAGTCTATGAATGACTGGTGTGGCCTGAATGTGTGGTAAAATTCACGGATGTCCAATGCCAGATTCTTCAGAGCAGGCTGTCCGAATATGGCGCTCTCATTGCCGAGGTATGTGGGCTCCCCGCTGTAGAGGTAAATCTTGGTGTAGTTGGTTTGTGAGCGACTGGACAGTTTGGCTCCAAGCTCAGTTAATTTCCTGTATGTGCGGTGGACAAACTGGGAGCAGTCGTAAGACTCGAACCACACTGTGGAGTTAGGGCTGGGGTCAGAGCGAACTGTCCATGTCTCGTAATAGATCCCAGTCTCATTGTCGTCTTGGACCCACTGGGCCATGTCATTGAACTGGCTCCCTGGAAAAACAAAGGAAAATGACTTGCAGGAAGCAAGAAGACATCAACAAGCACAGGAAAACATCACTTGTAAAAATAATTATTCTGACTGAGTTAGAGCAACTCACAATACTGGATTAAACTTGAAGTCTCACCAGTTATTTCTCCTATTTTCTCCAAGGTGCCATTTTGTGACCAGTGAAAGTCATCGATGCCCTCAAAGAAGCAGGCAGCTCCCTGGTTGCACCAGAAAGGTGCGTACTCCTCTGGTCTGAGGTGAGGAAAGGTGCAGTTACCAAGCTGAAACAGCTCATACCACTCCATGGTGTAGTTGGCTCCCGTCTCTGAACTGCTGAATCCAATAGCGTCATGCATGATACGCTGTGAACCAAACAGAAACGTTATACTGGCTCTCTGTGTGTGGACATGGGGGAAGTGTGTACAGCTGTGTTTCTATGAATAAATATAATCCTACTATATTTAATTACGTTTCACCATCTACACGCAGCTGCAACACAGTCGTCTCTTCATCTCAAAGTTCAGAGAATATAATTATCAACAACAGAGAACATCTGTCCTTATGAATCCAATCCAATCCAATGGTGATTATATTTAGTTTAAAATATTTCATCCTATTATTTCCACTGACAAAACCTGCAATTTATAAGTTATTAGCTGTGATGAACAGACTGATTACTGATTGATTGATTGTGTGTGTTTAAGCCTTCGGCCTATTGCATTTTTCATGAGCCTGACAAAGCCCTGACGTTGCCCCTGTCAGTGTTAATAAAAGATCCTCAAATAGGTTTTTTACAGGCTTAAAGTGCCTGTGTCTGCCACAAACCCTTTTGGTTCATTTTTCAAATCTCATTTATTTCACAGAAGGTAACTTTTGTGTGTTTGACCACAAGCGGACTGATGCACTTACAAACTTCCCAAGCAAATCTCCGTACTTGAATTCCCACACAGGTGTTTGCAGTCGATAAATTGAGATTACATCAGTGTCTCTCATGTAGGGAATTCGTCCATCACGGTCTCCGGTGGGGCAGAACGGGTAGAGAGCGTCACAGTAAGAGTCTGTAGCAGGGCGATGATCAAACCGTCTGGGGATGATGAGAAATGTACCGCAGACCATGTCAGCACCAAGGAGAGTTTCATACCACTACAGAAACTTTTCTATAACATGGTTAGACAACCTTTACCACGTTCACAATCTGGGCCATGACTAAAACCAAGAATAAAAAATTAAAATTCAAAAATCCTGATTCATTATGTTTACATAAATAAATGGTCTGATCCAAAAATGGCGATACTAGGTCCCTAGTGTCAGTATGATCCCTTCCAGCATGGTGGTTTTATTCAAGATAAGACTTAATAAAAATATAATTCCTTTTGCTTACACTAATAATGAAACATTTCCCTAAATACCACATGAATAAATCCAGAGAGTTCACATGAATCAAAAAGTCACAATCTCTATCACAATCTTATTGCACTATTTGAATTCAAATGCACAACTCGGGTTTTTGGTACACATTTTTGATGTATTTATGCTTTCTTCATTTTCATACTATGTTCCTGAGGAAAACCTATCAGGTGTAGCAGTTTATTAGGTACACCTAGTAAAATGTAATGCAGCCTAATACAGAGGTACTGCTGGTTTTAACTAGTATATGTACCTAATAAACTGGCAACTTAGTGTAGAATATATTATGGTTGAAATAACAAGTAAATGTCAACTTAAAAGGTATACACCAGACAGGGATGTACTTTAGTACTCAAACACTACTCTGGTACTCATGCCTATTACAAAGTTAATTTTGTGTGGATATGGTGACTGGGTTTTCATGGTGACTGGGTTTTCATAGATATAAAATGATTGTGTCCTGTGATTTTATTTCTGGTCAATTAAGTCTTGTGTCAATCAGCTGATATGTCTGTCATTGTGTTAAAAATCATAAACAGTTCTTACAAATGTCATCTTTACTACTTTTGTTAAACAAAGTATACTACTTGTATCGCTAAAATTATGTTTCTCATACGCTCCTACAGCAAGATGTTCTACAGTCCAAAGTTTCCAAAGTCACGTGAACGCATCATCCATAATTTAGCAGCTAGGATCTTCAGATCAGTTCAAGACCCTTACTCCTTGAATGTGACTGCACACACATTGTCTGGAATACAAAAAATCCTTATTAACAGTTCAATGGACGTATAACAGCTAAAGTTTGGTAGGGTGGCGGGATATTTAACGAAGACAGAAAATTAAATTGTCTCTGTGTTTTAGGACTCAATCAATCAGAAGTAGAGGGCAAAGGCTTTTCCATTAGTTTAAACTTTCTCAAAACACTTCCGTTTATTTTCTATTTGTCACATGACTCAACGTTACTGAGCAGAAACAGCGGGGAGAGATAAAGGTTTGGTGTCTTCGTACCTGTAAGGAACGGGCCACTGCTGCTGCTGAACATTATTCCTGAACTGAGCGACAACATGGAGAAACAAGAGCAGGTTTAAACACAGAGTAAGCTCCGTCTGAGTCATGTTAACCTCTCAAAAACAGACAGAGAATTAAGAATGAAACGCAGAAGGAAGGATGAGTCTTCCCATGATCCCTCCCCTCTGGACTGACTTCCTCATTAGTGGTCACATGGTTTTGTTGATGACACGTAATCACATGACGAGTCCAAACAAGAAGACATTAGTTATGATTTCACGGGATGTTGGAATAAGTATAGAAAATAAATCTATATATAAATAAATTAAAATAATAAATGCGGGAACATAAATAAATACATTGTCAAATAAGCAAAACTTATGAGAACCACATAATATAGTAAGGCAAAGTCATAATAAAATAAGGCATAAAAAGGCAAAAAAATTACATATGAAAGGGAGGCATATAAAGTAATAAAAACGACTTACTACTGTAAGGGATAAAAAAAAACATAGTATAGTAGGGCATAAGAAGTAATAAAAAGTCATAGCATAGTAAGGCATTAAAAGGCTTAAAAATCAAAGTGTAGTAAGGCATAGAAAAGTTATAGTATAGGAAGGAATAAAAAGTCATAAAAATGTCAGTATAGTAAGGCATAAAAAGTTATGAGAACAACATAGTATAGTAAGATATAAAAAGGTATGAAAAAGTTATTGTATAGTAAGGCATAAAAACGCATAAAAACAACAGTATAATAGACAGAATAATGTAGGGTTTTAATAGTTTTACATGCATGTAACTGATGTGTGACTGTATACATGTGTAGAACACTGAGGTATTTAGGGCACATCTGGAGGTCCTGATTAAATAGATGAATGTTTGTGTTTGCTTATATGGTTGGAGCCCCACGGATTGAGAATGATCTCAGGAGCTCTGAAGAAGGACGAATAACAGCTAAGAGGCCCCAGGAACGTGAAGATCTCCCGATCAACATCAGCTTGTCTCGTTCAACAGAGCGCAAAAGACCATACAAGCAGTCAAACCTTTGTTACTGAGAAGGACCTTGTTGTGCCTTGTAATAGATCTGTCCTTCATGAACAAATTAAACCAGCCACATTGAAGTGTTGACTTGTTGGTCTGATTGTGAACATTTTTTCATCTTTATGTCATAAAAAAAAACATCTTTTCTTAAGGACATAGTATAGTAAGGCAAAAAAAACATCATAGTATAGTGAGGTATATAAAGTCTTAAAAACATCATAGTTTATATAGTAAAGTATAAAAAGTAAAAAATGACATAGTATTGTGGGACATAAAAAGTCATTAAAAAGTCAAGGTATATTAAGGCATTAAAAGGTATAAAAACTATAAAGTATAGGAAGGCATAAAAAGTAATAAAAACGTCGTAGTATAGTAAGGCATAGAACATCAAAAGAACATCATAGTATATTAACGCATAAAAAGTCATAAAACAGCATAGTATGGTGAGGCATACACGTCATAGTATATTAAGGCATAAAAATGACAAAAAAAGTCATAGCATAGTATGGCATAAAAAGTGAAAAAAACACCATAGTATAGTAAGGCATAAAATGTCATAAAAACACCATAGTATGGTAAGGCATAAAAAGTGAAAAAAACACCATAGTATATTAAGGCATAAAATGTCATAAAAACACCATAGTATGGTAAGGTATAAAATGTCATAAAAACACCATAGTATGGTAAGGCATAAACATCATAGTATATTAAGGCATAAAAAGTCAAAAAAACATCATAGTATATTAAGGCATAAAAAGTGAAAAAAACACCATAGTATATTAAGGCATAAAAAGTCATAAAAACATCATAGTATGGTGAGGCATGAAATGTCATAGTTTAGCATGGCATAAAAATGACAAAAAAAGTCATAGTATAGTAAGTTATAAAAATGCCATAAAAAGTCATAGTATAGTATGGCATAAAAAGTGAAAAAAACACCATAGTATATTAAGGCATAAAATGTCATAAAAACATCATAGTATAGTATGGCACAAAATGTCATAGTGTAGTATGGCATAAAAAAGGGAAAAAAACACCATGGTATATTAAGGCATAAAACGTCATAAAAACATCATAGTATGGTAAGGCATAAAATGTCATAGTATATTAAGGCATAAAAAGTCATAAAAACATCATAGTATGGTAAGTTATAAAACATCATCGTATATTAAGGCATAAGAATGCCAAAAAACTTCATAGTAAAGTATGTTATAAAAATGCCAAAAAACGTCATAGTATAGTATGGCATAAAAAATGAAAAAAATACCATAGTCTATTAAGGCATAAAATGTCATAAAAACATCATAGTATGGTAAGGCATGAAATGTCATAGTATATTAAGGCAAAAAATATCAATAAAACATCATAGTATATTAAGGCATAAAAAGTCATAAAAACATCATAGTATGGTGAGGCATGAAATGTCATAGTTTAGTATGGCATAAAAATGACAAAAAAAGTCATAGTATAGTAAGTTATAAAAATGACAAAAAACGTCATAGTATAGTATGGCATAAAAATGTCAAAAAAACATCATAGTATATTAAGGCATAAAAAGTCATAAAACGGCATAGTATGGTAAGGCATACACGTCATAGTATAGTATGGCATAAAAATGACAAAAAAAGTCATAGTATAGTAAGGCAAAGTCATAATAAAATAAGGCATAAAAAGTGAAAAAAACACCATAGTATATTAAGGCATAAAATATCATAAAAACATCATAGTATGGTGAGGCATGAAATGTCATAGTATATAAGGCATAAAATGTCTAAAAAACATCATAGTATATTAAGGCATAAAAAGTCATAAAACGGCATAGTATGGTAAGGCATACACGTCATAGTATAGTATGGCATAAAAATGACAAAAAAGTCATAGCATAGTAAGTTGTAAAATTGCCAAAAAACGTAATAGTATGGTAAGGCATAAAATGTCATAGTATATTAAGGCATAAAAATGACAAAAAAATAGCATAGTATAATAAGTTATAAAAATGCCAAAAAACATCATAGTACATTGAGGCTTAAAAAATGAAAAAAAACACCATAGTATATTAAGGCATAAAAATGCCAAAAAACGTCATAGTATATTAAGGCATAAAAAGTGAAAAAAAACACCATAGTATGGTGAGGCATGAAATGTCATAGTTTAGTATGGCATAAAAATTACAAAAAAAGTCGTAGTATAGTAAGTTATAAAAATGCCAAAAAACGTAATAGTATAGTATGACATAAAAAGTCATAGTATAGTATGGCATAAAAAGTGAAAAAAACACCATAGTATATGAAGGCATAAAATGTCATAAAACCATCATAGTATGGTAAGGCATGAAATGTCATAGTATATTAAGGCATAAAAATGCCAAACAACATTATAGTATATTAAGGCATAAAAACATCATATTATGGTAAGGCATAAAACGTCAAAGTATAGTATGGCATAAAATGTCATAGTATAGTAAGTTATAAAAATGCCAAAAAACGTCATGGTATAGTATGGCATAAAAAGTCATAGTGTAGTATGGCATAAAAAAGGGAAAAAAACACCATGGTATATTAAGGCATAAAACCTCATAGTATAGTATGGCATAAAATGTCAAAAAAACAACAAAATATATTAAGGCATAAAAAGTCATAAAAACATCATAGTATGATAAAGCATAAAACTTCATAGTAAAGTATGTTATAAAAATGCCAAAAAACGTCATAGTATAGTATGGCATAAAAAGTGAAAAAAATACCATAGTCTATTAAGGCATAAAATGTCATAAAAACATCATAGTATGGTGAGGCATGAAATGTCATAGTTTAGTATGGCATAAAAATGACAAAAAAAAGTCATAGTATAGTAAGTTATAAAAATGCCAAAAAACGTCATAGTATAGTATGACATAAAAAGTCATAGTATAGTATGGCATAAAAAGTGAAAAAAACACCATAGTATATTAAGGCATAAAATATCATAAAAACATCATAGTATGGTAAGGCATGAAATGTCATAGTATAGTATGGCATAAAAATGACAAAAAAAGTCATAGTATAGTAAGTTATAAAAATGCCAAAAAACGTCATAGTATAGTATGACATAAAAAGTCATAGTATAGTATGGCATAAAAAGTGAAAAAAACACCATAGTATATGAAGGCATAAAATGTCATAAAAACATCATAGTATGGTAAGGCATGAAATGTCATAGTATATTAAGGCATAAAAATGCCAAACAACATTATAGTATATTAAGGCATAAAAACATCATATTATGGTAAGGCATAAAACGTCAAAGTATAGTATGGCATAAAATGTCATAGTATAGTAAGTTATAAAAATGCCAAAAAACGTCATGGTATAGTATGGCATAAAAAGTCATAGTGTAGTATGGCATAAAAAAGGGAAAAAAACACCATGGTATATTAAGGCATAAAACCTCATAGTATAGTATGGCATAAAATGTCAAAAAAACAACAAAATATATTAAGGCATAAAAAGTCATAAAAACATCATAGTATGATAAAGCATAAAAAGTCATAAAAACATCATAGTATGGTGAGGCATGAAATGTCATAGTTTAGTATGGCATAAAAATGACAAAAAAAAGTCATAGTATAGTAAGTTATAAAAATGCCAAAAAACGTCATAGTATAGTATGACATAAAAAGTGAAAAAAACACCATAGTATATTAAGGCATAAAATATCATAAAAACATCATAGTATGGTAAGGCATGAAATGTCATAGTATAGTATGGCATAAAAATGACAAAAAAAAAGTCATAGTATAGTATGGCATAAAAAGTGAAAAAAACACCATAGTATATTAAAGCATAAAATATCATAAAAACATCATAGTATGGTAAGGCATGAAATGTCATAGTATATTAAGGCATAAAAATGTCTAAAAAACATCATAGTATATTAAGGCATAAAAAGTCATAAAACGGCATAGTATGGTAAGGCATACACGTCATAGTATAGTATGGCATAAAAATGACAAAAAAGTCATAGCATAGTAAGTTGTAAAATTGCCAAAAAACGTAATAGTATGGTAAGGCATAAAATGTCATAGTATATTAAGGCATAAAAATGACAAAAAAATAGCATAGTATAATAAGTTATAAAAATGCCAAAAAACATCATAGTACATTGAGGCTTAAAAAATGAAAAAAACACCATAGTATATTAAGGCATAAAAATGCCAAAAAACGTCATAGTATATTAAGGCATAAAAAGTGAAAAAAAACACCATAGTATGGTGAGGCATGAAATGTCATAGTTTAGTATGGCATAAAAATTACAAAAAAAGTCGTAGTATAGTAAGTTATAAAAATGCCAAAAAACGTCATAGTATAGTATGACATAAAAAGTCATAGTATAGTATGGCATAAAAAGTGAAAAAAACACCATAGTAAATGAAGGCATAAAATGTCATAAAAACATCATAGTATGGTAAGGCATGAAATGTCATAGTATATTAAGGCATAAAAATGCCAAACAACATTATAGTATATTAAGGCATAAAAACATCATATTATGGTAAGGCATAAAACGTCATAGTATAGTAAGGCATAAAAATGCCAAAAAACGTCATAGTATAGTAAGTTATAAAAATGCCAAAAAACGTCATGGTATAGTATGGCATAAAAAGTCATAGTGTAGTATGGCATAAAAAAGGGAAAAAAACACCATGGTATATTAAGGCATAAAACCTCATAGTATAGTATGGCATAAAATGTCAAAAAAACAACAAAATATATTAAGGCATAAAAAGTCATAAAAACATCATAGTATGATAAAGCATAAAAAGTCATAAAAACATCATAGTATGGTGAGGCATGAAATGTCATAGTTTAGTATGGCATAAAAATGACAAAAAAAGTCATAGTATAGTAAGTTATAAAAATGCCAAAAAACGTCATAGTATAGTATGACATAAAAAGTGAAAAAAACACCATAGTATATTAAGGCATAAAATATCATAAAAACATCATAGTATGGTAAGGCATGAAATGTCATAGTATAGTATGGCATAAAAATGACAAAAAAAAAGTCATAGTATAGTATGGCATAAAAAGTGAAAAAAACACCATAGTATATTAAAGCATAAAATATCATAAAAACATCATAGTATGGTAAGGCATGAAATGTCATAGTATATTAAGGCATAAAAATGTCTAAAAAACATCATAGTATATTAAGGCATAAAAAGTCATAAAACGGCATAGTATGGTAAGGCATACACGTCATAGTATAGTATGGCATAAAAATGACAAAAAAAGTCATAGCATAGTAAGTTGTAAAATTGCCAAAAAACGTCATAGTATGGTAAGGCATAAAATGTCATAGTATATTAAGGCATAAAAATGACGAAAAAATAGCATAGTATAATAAGTTATAAAAATGCCAAAAAACATCATAGTACATTGAGGCTTAAAAAATGAAAAAAACACCATAGTATATTAAGGCATAAAAATGCCAAAAAACGTCATAGTATATTAAGGCATAAAAAGTGAAAAAAAACACCATAGTATGGTGAGGCATGAAATGTCATAGTTTAGTATGGCATAAAAATTACAAAAAAAGTCGTAGTATAGTAAGTTATAAAAATGCCAAAAAACGTCATAGTATAGTATGACATAAAAAGTCATAGTATAGTATGGCATAAAAAGTGAAAAAAACACCATAGTATATGAAGGCATAAAATGTCATAAAAACATCATAGTATGGTAAGGCATGAAATGTCATAGTATATTAAGGCATAAAAATGCCAAACAACATTATAGTATATTAAGGCATAAAAACATCATATTATGGTAAGGCATAAAACGTCAAAGTATAGTATGGCATAAAATGTCATAGTATAGTAAGTTATAAAAATGCCAAAAAACGTCATGGTATAGTATGGCATAAAAAGTCATAGTGTAGTATGGCATAAAAAAGGGAAAAAAACACCATGGTATATTAAGGCATAAAACCTCATAGTATAGTATGGCATAAAATGTCAAAAAAACAACAAAATATATTAAGGCATAAAAAGTCATAAAAACATCATAGTATGATAAAGCATAAAACTTCATAGTAAAGTATGTTATAAAAATGCCAAAAAACGTCATAGTATAGTATGGCATAAAAAGTGAAAAAAATACCATAGTCTATTAAGGCATAAAATGTCATAAAAACATCATAGTATGGTGAGGCATGAAATGTCATAGTTTAGTATGGCATAAAAATGACAAAAAAAAAGTCATAGTATAGTAAGTTATAAAAATGCCAAAAAACGTCATAGTATAGTATGACATAAAAAGTCATAGTATAGTATGGCATAAAAAGTGAAAAAAACACCATAGTATATTAAGGCATAAAATATCATAAAAACATCATAGTATGGTAAGGCATGAAATGTCATAGTATAGTATGGCATAAAAATGACAAAAAAAGTCATAGTATAGTAAGTTATAAAAATGCCAAAAAACGTCATAGTATAGTATGACATAAAAAGTCATAGTATAGTATGGCATAAAAAGTGAAAAAAACACCATAGTATATTAAGGCATAAAATATCATAAAAACATCATAGTATGGTAAGGCATGAAATGTCATAGTATAGTATGGCATAAAAATGACAAAAAAATTCATAGTATAGTAAGTTATAAAAATGCCAAAAAATGTCATAGTATAGTATGGCATAAAAAGTGAAAAAAAAACACCATAGTATATGAAGGCATAAAATGTCATAAAACCATCATAGTATGGTAAGGCATGAAATGTCATAGTATATTAAGGCATAAAAATGCCAAACAACATTATAGTATATTAAGGCATAAAAACATCATATTATGGTAAGGCATGAAATGTCATAGTATAGTATGGCATAAAAATGACAAAAAAAGTCATAGTATAGTAAGTTATAAAAATGCCAAAAAACGTCATAGTATAGTATGACATAAAAAGTCATAGTATAGTATGGCATAAAAAGTGAAAAAAACACCATAGTATATTAAGGCATAAAATATCATAAAAACATCATAGTATGGTAAGGCATGAAATGTCATAGTATAGTATGGCATAAAAATGACAAAAAAATTCATAGTATAGTAAGTTATAAAAATGCCAAAAAATGTCATAGTATAGTATGGCATAAAAAGTGAAAAAAAAACACCATAGTATATGAAGGCATAAAATGTCATAAAACCATCATAGTATGGTAAGGCATGAAATGTCATAGTATATTAAGGCATAAAAATGCCAAACAACATTATAGTATATTAAGGCATAAAAACATCATATTATGGTAAGGCATAAAACGTCAAAGTATAGTATGGCATAAAATGTCATAGTATAGTAAGTTATAAAAATGCCAAAAAACGTCATGGTATAGTATGGCATAAAAAGTCATAGTGTAGTATGGCATAAAAAAGGGAAAAAAACACCATGGTATATTAAGGCATAAAACCTCATAGTATAGTATGGCATAAAATGTCAAAAAAACAACAAAATATATTAAGGCATAAAAAGTCATAAAAACATCATAGTATGATAAAGCATAAAACTTCATAGTAAAGTATGTTATAAAAATGCCAAAAAACGTCATAGTATAGTATGGCATAAAAAGTGAAAAAAATACCATAGTCTATTAAGGCATAAAATGTCATAAAAACATCATAGTATGGTGAGGCATGAAATGTCATAGTTTAGTATGGCATAAAAATGACAAAAAAAAAGTCATAGTATAGTAAGTTATAAAAATGCCAAAAAACGTCATAGTATAGTATGACATAAAAAGTCATAGTATAGTATGGCATAAAAAGTGAAAAAAACACCATAGTATATTAAGGCATAAAATATCATAAAAACATCATAGTATGGTAAGGCATGAAATGTCATAGTATAGTATGGCATAAAAATGACAAAAAAATTCATAGTATAGTAAGTTATAAAAATGCCAAAAAATGTCATAGTATAGTATGGCATAAAAAGTGAAAAAAAAAACACCATAGTATATTAAGGCATAAAACGTTATAAAAACATCATAGTATGGTAAAGCATAAAATGTCATAGTATATTAAGGCATAAAAATGTCAAAAAAACATCATAGTATATTAAGGCATAAAAATGCCAAAAAACTTCATAGTATATTAAGGCATAAAATGTCAAAAAAACATCATAGTATATTAAGGCATGAAAAGTCATAAAAACATCATAGTATGGTAAGGCATAAAACGTCATCGTATATTAAGGTATAAAAATGCCAAAAAACATCATAGTATATCAAGGCATAAAAATGCCAAAAAACATCATAGTATATTAAGGCATAAAAATGCCAAAAAACATAATAGTATATTAAGGCATAAAATGTCATAAAAACATCATAGTATGGTAAGGCATAAAACGTCATCGTATATTAAGGTATAAAAATGCCAAAAAACATCATAGTATATCAAGGCATAAAAATGCCAAAAAACATCATAGTATATTAAGGCATAAAAATGCCAAAAAACATCATAGTATATTAAGGCATGAAAATGCCAAAAAACATAATAGTATATTAAGGCATAAAATGTCATAAAAACATCATAGTATGGTAAGGCATGAAATGTCATAGTATATTAAGGCATAAAAAGTGAAAAAAACGCCATAGTATATTAAGGCATAAAAAGTCATAAAAACATCATAGTATGGTGAGGCATGAAATGTCATAGTTTAGTATGGCATAAAAATGACAAAAAAGTCATAGTATAGAAAGTTATAAAAATGCCAAAAAACGTCATAGTATAGTATGACATAAAAAGTCATAGTATAGTATGGCATAAAAAGTGAAAAAAACATCATAGTATATTAAGGCATAAAATGTCATAAAAACATCATAGTATGGTAAGGCATAAAATGTCATAGTATATTAAGGCATAAAAATGCCAAACAACATTATAGTATATTAAGGCATAAAAACATCATATTATGGTAAGGCATAAAACGTCAAAGTATAGTATGGCATAAAATGTCATAGTATATTAAGGCATAAAAATGCCAAATAAACATTATAATATATTAAGGCATAAAATACCAAAAAACATCATAGTATATTAAGGCATAAAAAGTCATAAAAACATCATAGTATGGTAAGTTATAAAACGTCATAGTATATTAAGGAATAAAAATGCCACAAAACTTCAAAGTATAGTAAGTTATAAAAATGCCAAAAAACGTCATAGTATACTATAGTATGGCATAAAAAGTGAAAAAAATACCATAGTATATTAAGGCATAAAAAGTCATAAAACTATCATAGTATGCCAAGGCATAAAATGTCATAGTATATTAAGGCATAAAAATGACAAAAAAACATCATAGTATGGTGAGGCATGAAATGTCATAGTTTAGTATGGCATAAAAATGACAAAAAAGTCATAGTATAGTAAGTTATAAAGATGCCAAAAAACGTCATAGTATAGTATGGCATTAAAAGTGAAAAAACATCATAGTATGTTATGGCATAAAAAGTCATAAAACGGCATAGTAGAGTACGGCATAAAAAAGACAAAAAAACGTCATAGTGTAGTATTGGATAAAATGTCAAAAAAACATCATAGTATATTAAGGCATGAAAAGTCATAAAAACATCATAGTATATCAAGGCATAAAAATGCCAAAAAACATCATAGTATATTAAGGCATGAAAATGCCAAAAAACATCATAGTATATTAAGGCATAAAAAGTCATAAAAACATCATAGTATGGTAAGTTATAAAACGTCATCGTATATTAAGGTATAAAAATGCCAAAAAACATCATAGTATATCTAGGCATAAAAATGCCAAAAAACATCATAGTATATCAAGGCATAAAAATGCCAAAAAACATCATAGTATATTAAGGCATGAAAATGCCAAAAAACATCATAGTATATTAAGGCATAAAAAGTCATAAAAACATCATAGTATGGTAAGTTATAAAACGTCATAGTATATTAAGGCATAAAAATGCCAAAAAATGTCATAGTATAGTATGGCATAAAAAGTGAAAAAAAAAACACCATAGTATATTAAGGCATAAAACCTCATAAAAACATCATAGTATGGTAAAGCAAAAAATGTCATAGTATATTGAGGCATAAAAATGCCAAAAAACATCATAGTATATTAAGGCATAAAAATGCCAAAAAACATCATAGTATATTAAGGCATAAAAAGTCATAAAAACATCATAGTATGGTAAGTTATAAAACGTCATAGTATATTAAGGCATAAAAATGCCAAAAAACTTCACAGTATAGTAAGTTATAAAAATGCCAAAAAACGTCATAGTATATTATGGCATAAAAAGTGAAAAAAACACCATAGTATATTAAGGCATAAAATGTCATAAAAACATCATAGTATCGTGAGGCATGAAATGTCATAGTTTAGTATGGCATAAAAATGACAAAAAAGTCATAGTATAGAAAGTTATAAAAATGCCAAAAAACGTCATAGTATAGTATGGCATAAAAAGTGAAAAAAACATCATAGTATATTAAGGCATAAAATGTCATAAAACATCATAGTATGGTAAGGCATGAAATGTCATAGTATATTAAGGCATTAAAACATCATATTATGGTAAGGCATAAAACGTCAAAGTATAGTATGGCATAAAATGTCATAGTATATTTAGGCATAAAAATGCCGAAAAAACATTATAGTATATTAAGGCATAAAATACCAAAAAACATCATAGTATATTAAGGCATAAAAAGTCATAAAAACATCATAGTATGGTAAGTTATAAAACGTCATAGTATGTTAAGGCATAAAAATGCCAAAAAACTTCATAGTATAGTAAGTTATAAAAATGCCAAAAAACGTCATAGTTTATTATGGCATAAAAAATTATAGTATAGTATGGCATAAAAAGTGAAAAAAACACCATAGTATATTAAGGCATAAAATGTCATAAAAACATCATAGTATGTTAAAGCATAAAATGTCATAGTATATTAAGGCATAAAAATGACAAAAAAATGTCATAGTATAGTAAGTTATAAAGATGCCAAAAAACGTCATAGTATAGTATGGCATTAAAAGTGAAAAAATATCATAGTATGTTATGGCATAAAAAGTCATAAAACGGCATAGTAGAGTACGGCATAAAAAAGACAAAAAAACGTCATAGTATAGTATGGGATAAAATGTCAAAAAAACATCATAGTATATTAAGGCATAAAAAGTCATAAAAACATCATAGTATGGTAAGGCATAAAACGTCATCGTATATTAAGGTATAAGAATGCCAAAAAACATCATAGTATATCAAGGCATAAAAATGCCAAAAAACATCATAGTAAAGTATGGAATAAAAATGATAAAAAAAACGTCATAGTTTGGCAAGGCATCAAACAACATAGTATGTTAAGGCATAAAACGTCATTGTATAGTAAGACATGAAAACGTCATAGTATAATAAAGCATAGAAAGTCATAGTATAGCAAGGCATAAAAAGGCATAAAAACGACAGTATACTAGACAGAATAATGTAGGGTTTTAATAGTTTTACATGCATGTATGTGTAACTGTATACATGTGTAGAACACTGAGGTATTTAGGGCACATCTGGAGGTCCTGATTAGATAGATGAATATTTGTGTTTGCTTATATGGTTGGAGTCCCACGGATTGAGAATGATCTCAGGAGCTCTGAAGAAAGACGAGTAACAGCTAAGAGGCCCCAGGAACGTGAAGATCTCCCGATCAACATCAGCTTGTCTCATTCAACAGAGCGCAAAAGACCATACAAGCAGTCAAACCTTTGTTACGCCTTTATTGTGCCTTGTAATAGATCTGTCCTTCATGAACAAATTAAACCAGTCACATTGAAGGGTTGACTTGTTGTTCTGATTGTGATAATTTTTTCATCTTTATGTCATAAAAAAATAATCTTTTCAGGAAGGCATAGCATAGTAAGTTATGAAAATGCCAAAAAACATCATAGTATAGTATGGGAAAAAAATGCCAAAAAACTTCATAGTATATTAAGGCATAAAAATGCCAAAAAACTTCATAGTAAATTAAGGCATAAAAATGCCAAAAAACATCATAGTATATTAAGGCATAAAAAGTCATAAAAACATCATAGTATGGTAAGGCATAAAATGTCATTGTATGGTAAGGCATAAAACATCATAGTATGGTAAGGCATAAAATGTCATAGTTTATTAAGGCATAAAAGTGCCAAAAAACATCATAGTATATTAAGGCATAAAAAGTCCTAAAAAAACGACATAGTATAATAAAGCATAAAACAACATTGTATAGGAAGGCATAAAAATGCCAAAAAACATCATAGTAAAGTATGGAATAAAAATGTAAAAAAACATTTTAGTATAGTATGCCTAAAAATGCCCAAAAAACATCATAGTATGGTAAGGCATAAAAACTCATAGTATAGTATGGCATTAAACGTGAAAAACAGAGCATAGTATATTAAGGCATAAAACGTCATAGTATAGTAAGGCATAAAAATGCCAAAAAACATCATAGTAAAGTATGGAATAAAAATGTCAAAAAACATCATAGTATGGTAAGGCATAAAACATCATAGTATATTAAGGCGTAAAAATGACAAAAAAAACGTCATAGTATGGCAAAGCATCAAACAACATAGTATATTAAGCCATAAAATGTCAAAAAAACATCATAGTATGGTAAGGCATAAAACATCATAGTATATTAAGGCGTAAAAATGCCAAAAAACATCATAGTAAAGTATGGAATAAAAATGTAAAAAAACATTTTAGTATAGGATGCCAAAAAAAGCCAAAAAAACATCATAGTATGGTAAGGCATAAAAAGGCATAAAAAGGTATAAAAAGGCGATAGTATTGTGATACATAAAAAGGCATTAAAAAGTCATAGTATAGCGTCGAATAAAAAGTCATAAAAAAGTCATAGTATAGTAAGGAATAAAAAATTATGAAGATGTCATTATATAGTAAGGCATAAAAATTCATAAAAACGCCATAGTACAGTAAGGCATAAAAAAGTCATAGTTCAGTAAGGCATAAAAAGTTATATAAACGTCATAGTATAGTAAGGAATAAAAAGTTATAAAAACCTCATAGTATGGCATGAAAAGTCTTAAAAATTACTTAGTATTATGAGACATAAAAAGTGATAAAAAAAAGACATAGTACAGTAAGGCAAAGAAAACATCATAGTATAGTCATGTATATAAAGTCTTAGTAGTAATAGTAAGGCATAAAACCGTCATAATATTGTAAGGCATAAAAAGGTATAAAAACAACATAGTATAGTAAGACATGAAAAGTTATAAAAAAGTCATAGTATAGTAAAATATTAATTGTCATAAAAAACATCATAATAGCCTATAGTAAGGTATATAAAGTCATAAAAACATCATAGTATAGTAAGGCATAATAAAGACACAATATAGTAAGGCATAAAAACGTCATAGTATAATAAGGCATAAAAACGCATGAAGACATCGTAGTATAGTAAGGCATAAAATTTTTTGTGAGACATAAAAAGTCATAAAAACGAAATAGTATAGCAAGGCATAAAAAACATCATAGCATAATAATCCATGAAAGGCACAAAAACGACATAGTACTGTAAGGCATAAAAATTTCATAGTACATTAAGGCATAAAAAGTCATAAAGTCGTCATTATATAGTAAGGCATTAAAAAGTCACAGTATAGTGAGTTATAAAAAAGTCATAGCATAATAAGTCATAAAAATATCATAGTAAAATATAAAAAAAAACAAAAAAACAAAAAACAAAATAGTATATAGTAAGGCATAAAAAGTCATAGTATAGTCGGCTTAAGTTACAAAATAAAGCCAAAGTGTCCAGTATTCATTGGAAATGTGGTTTGATCAGTTGTGGGCTGGCGGAAAAAACCTATAACAGTCATGAATTATTTTCATTGTTTAGACATTATACAACGTGACCAACTGCAGAAGAATTATACTTCATGCACGGACATTTTTTAAAACGTATGTCTTTAAAGCTTATTATATCTTAAATCAAAGTGTAATTTGTCCTTTTTAGTACAGTGTGTTCCTTTGCATCAGCCTTTTTCCTCTCTTTAATATTTTTTAAACACCAGCTGAACCGTGGGGTTTACACACACAGGATGGCGCTAAAGTACCCAGAAGCCTGGATACGTACACATCGCCTCCTCAAGTGCAGAAGAAGAAACGGAAGCAGGGGGCGTCCTCTCCTCTGACAGTCCGCCATGCTCACCCTGCTGCACCACTGTGGTCGTAACTTCCTGACACTCAGGACCATTCAGACGGTGAACAAAAGCTATTATTCGGCACAAATGGCTAAACGCGTGGCTGTGGTGCTGGCGGGCTGCGGAGTCTATGATGGCAGTGAGATCCACGAGGCCTCCGCTGTTTTGGTTCACCTGAGCAGAGGAGGTGCGAATGTAAGTTTTTTAGGTAGCTTTGATTTGCAACTACGCACACTGTATGTTGTGCTGGGGGAACTGGAGAAAAAGTGTGTGAGATACACTCTATAACCAGATGATTAGTAGTTTGATACAAATACAATTTCCTCTTTTCTTGTTGTCTTCATTGCATATGTGACAAAAAGTTAGATACACATGCTGCAGGCTTTGGGGTCTGGGCATGACCTGTACAACTTGTTAGACCAAGCTGAAATTGTTACATACCCTTGCTTTATGGTGCCCAGAAAACTGCTGTGCACATTTGACTGTGAACAGCTAAATTGTACATATTGTGCATGACACTTTTTTAAAGGATAGGTTCACATATTTTCAAGTCAGTTAGAAAATACAGTTGTCCATATGTATACTTCAGGAGTTATTAGTCACAGAAGTTGTTCCTCAGATGAACCTGTGCTTTAAAGGGCTCTAGTCTGCACAACATGACTGTAGGTTCATCAACAGGTAAAAATAATCATTAGTTGCTGTGTCGATGGTTTCTGGTGTCTTTCATGTTATGAAGTCCTCACCTTTGCTTTTATCACCTGCAGGTAGACATGTTTGCCCCCAACATTGACCAGATGCATGTGGTGAACCATCTGAAAGGCGAACCGTCTCAAGAGAAGAGAAACGTGTTGGTGGAGAGCGCCAGGCTGGCCCGTGGAAACATCCAGGACCTGTCTAAACTCAGTGTTAAAGACCATGATGCTGTTATATTCCCAGGTGTGGTCATAACAACATGACAGCCTGCTCTCTCTCCCTCTCTCTCTGTCCTGTTGTTACATGCTTCAGTGGTTTAGTCTAAATGCTAAATACTGTCTCAGTCTTGATTGAGACCCTGTAAGGTTGAAACCAGGGCCTGTATTTACTTATTAATATTCCTGCCTAATGAATATTCTCTTTGATATTGGGCAGGTGGTTTCGGGGCAGCGAAGAACCTCTGTACATGGGCAGTGAAGGGGAAGGACTGCTCTGTTAATGATGAGGTCAAGGCCGTGCTGCAGGCGTTCCACGGCGAGGGCAAACCCATCGGCCTCTGCTGCATCTCACCTGTCCTGGCTGCTAAGGTGTTTCCTGGGTGTGAGGTCACTGTTGGCCTTGAGAAGGATGATAAGTGAGTTTAACTTGTTTAAGAACACCTCATACAACTTCTTGTATAACCCCAGTTCATTACAACCTTTTTTTGTCATAGTTTGGCTTTTGCTTTTACTAAGTTAAACGCTGAGGTCTGGGAATGCAGCAGCATTGAAAAGGGAAGTTTGACAGGCTAAGAAATGCAAGCAATTATTTTTTTGTGATTTGAAATGACCCTGTAGGATTTCCAGATTTATTTAGAAGTGACAGCAAAGGCAAATGGTGATTTATCACGTATGCACAGTTCGATTTTTTTGTTTTAGTCATTGCCACATTTTGGGTGTGCCCATTTTCGGTTTTACTCCACAACAAAGTTGTTCAGATATTTTGGCTCAACTGTTGGCTTGTTTGCAACCTGTTGGATCATGTGAAGGTTCAGGTTTCTTGTACTGTTGGACCTCTTGGATTCTCAGAAATTACTTTGGCGTTTGCAGAATTATCACATCTATTCTAGCGGGGGGGCTGGACTTCCTTTTTAAGGATAAAATAGAGCAGTCACCCGACATTTGCACCAACTGGGACAGGTGTTTCAAATCAGGGCATCAACTAAGAGGCCAGTCTGAGAGAAAGGCCTGAGATTAAAAGTCAAAATAGAAAACATGATAATGACAAGACAAAAAAATACATGCATAGAAAAACATGCATGTGTGTGTATAAAATGTCACCCAATTAATTAATCTCACCTACACCTACCTTTAGTGTCATTTTCATCATTAGAAATAAATTGGATTAAATCATTATTTATTATTAACTTTCCTTGATTGTCTGCTTTCAAACATCTAAACATTGTTCGGTCCCACTTGTTTTCTGTCAGGTACCCCGACACTACTGACACTGCAGCGGCCATCAACCAGCTGGGCTGCAAACATGTGAGCAAGAGCGTAGGCGAGAGCCACGTGGACGAGAAGAACAAGCTGGTCACCACCAGTGCCTTCATGTGCAACGCTCCCATCCATGAGATATTTGACGGAATTGGCGCGATGGTGCGGGATGTTCTGAAAATTGCTTGATCCTAGTGAAACTCAAAAGATGGTGGAAACAAGGGAAAGAACGGTGGTTGTATCGATTTAGCGAGCTCTATGATAGTTGCCTGCTGAGCTGATTTTAAGAAGATGAAGTATCACCTTGATTAGAAGCACTTCCAGATACTCTTGAAATATACATGTTTGTAGCAGCAATGTGCACCGCACGGTCTAATATTTCAGGTGTCTCTATTATTTGACAAAAATCTCTGTTTAGATCGATCTTAGTGAATTGTACTGAGATGCAGTGGATCAGTGTCATGACAGAAATTAGGTTAGACATAAGATTTTTGAAAATCAATAGCAGGTGTATGGTATTGTATAAAAAAATGCAATAAAATGAAAAAGTTCACTTTTTCAGTTCACTTTATTTCACACCCAAACACCACAGAAGAAAAAGATGAGTGCATGCATGTGTATGGCATGCACTGTGGAAATGTTTCAAATATTACACAAAAATACAGTTTATCATAGAGACACTGGCTTCATCACATACTGTACAATTAGAAAACCTTCCTGCTGTATAACTGCCTATGTGGACTACTTGTCATCCTCAGATATGAACCCAAGACTGAGCATTCACTTACTCTTTCAAGGTTTCCTATCACATCAATCACTCCCTCCACCCCCTTTGTGCACAACACCGAAGATGCATTAACACTGAACTTCTCCACCAGGTCCTTGTGACTCAGTGGCTTCCTCCAGTGGCCATAAAAGGTATCACACCTGGCTGTGTAAGTCTGCCCCTGATCTGTTTCTATCTGGACCTCACAGTACATCTTGTCAAAGCTGGGTGGGTTATCTTCAGGGGTCTCGACTGTCACTTTAGACAGAAGCCTCTTCAGAGCAGGTCGGTTAATTTGAGCTTCGCTGAAGGAGGCCACCGTTACTTTGTTATCCAGCAGAGCAGAGCAGGCGTTGAACTGAAATGAGTGCCTGGCCTGGTGCTCTGTGGAAGGCAAGGGGCAGTTAATGTACTTGGATGGAGGTACCCGTAGTGTGATGTGCTGGATCTGGCTGAGGTCCAAGTTCCCAACTGTATTTTCAAGCTGTCTGCGGGCTGCCAGAGCTGCATCCACAACCCAGTGCATCCCCAGATGAGCAGGGATGCGCTTTATGGCCACATTCTGATCTTCCAGAATCCATTTAAAGCCGCCAGAGGCAGAATCTGCTACTGCTGAAGGACAGTAGTCTTTGTAGTAAACCCCAAACCCATGGTCCATATCCAGGATGGCTGGATTCCCCTCCAATCCGATCTGGGCTAGCTGAGCGGCTTCCAGGCCTCTCCGAGCAGCATTTCCTATGTGGAGAGGTTTGGTTTGTGTGGCAGCGTTAGCCAAGGGAGCCCCAGCAGAGGAGGCTGCGATAGCCAGAGCGTGACTGCATTGTGCAGGGGAAAGACCCAGCAGCTTGGCTGAGGCTGCAGCACTCCCCATCACCCCAACAACACTGGGAGGGTGGAATCTGGGTGTCAGGAGAGAGGGAGAAAGATGACCGAAACATTAGTATATATTCAAGTTTAATAAGGCTTTGATGAGGCCTGAATAAAACAAATAGTCATTTAATCAATAAAATAATAGAAATAATTAATCAAATAGTTGACTGACAGAAAATTAGCTGACAACAATTTCTTTTTATACGACAGGACAGTAGAGAGACAGGAAATGGGGAAGCTGAGAGGGGGAATGACATGCAGTAAAGGCCGTCCGATTCGGGACTCGAACCGGGGCCGACTGCAGCGATCAATTAATCAGTCATTTTTCATTCACTGGTTCCAGCTTGTCAAAGATGAGGATTTGCTGGTTTTTCAAGCTTTAGACTGTTGGTAAGACAAAACAAGCTATTTGAAGCCTTAAAAGATGGGCATTATCTGATATTTTAGATGCCAAACAGCAAATTGAGAAAATATTTTTGTGATTAATCAATAATGATGATAATTGTTGGTGTGTGGCACAAGTTCTGGTTTGTCTGTTTTGCAATAAATGGTCATATCACCTTAGTTACAAAAAGTAAACTTTTTATTTTTTTTGCAGGTTGTGAAGCTCCCTCAATGATTTAGATGTGACAGGACTTTTGTTTATTTATTTATTTCCAGCAAGTTTTGTTTTTTGGTTAATTCTCACACCCTGGTAGCTAGTTTTCCTTTGAAACTACTGTGTACCAAACCAGTCGTCCCGATGAAAACTGTTGACACAGAGCTTCATCAAGTTGTCGGGACACTTTCTGGAAATGTTTTTAGATTTCATTTTCGAATGCTGTGAGTTCCACACACTAAAATCCATTCACCACCCAACTGTCTAAAACCAAAACTGTCTTCATGACTAGTTACCACTAGAGGTAGCTGTTGCACTTTTTGTGATTTGGGTGAATCAGCCCTTTAATCTTCAAGTAATTCCACTGGACTCCAACTTACAACTGGACGGAAAATATGCACAGAACTCAAATGTTGGTTAATATTTCCAAATATCTCACCTCTCAGGGATGTTGTACGCCTCTCTGGAGAACCTCATGAGTCTGCCCTGCACCTCGATGCCAACATTAAAGGCCAGCAGCAGGTCTAGACCAGAGGTCTGGCTGGGCAGTGTCTCTACCAGGGCCAGCAGTGCAGGAAGCACAGCCCCCGAGGGATGAGTAGCAGGATGCCATGTGTCGTCAAAGTCCATGGAGTGGACCTGTCATCAGACAATGTGACAGAACCAATGATCAGTCTCAAACCAGATCCACATCACTTTCATGTTTTTATATAATATGATGCTTTTATTGGAGCAAACGTACCGCGATGCCATTGACAAATGCAGCATAGTTAGGAGGGAGAGTTATGTCTGATTTACCCCAAACACTGCTCCTCTCCTCAGATGTGAACAACTGCAATCAGAGAGATTAATGAGGGTAAGAGTACAATTAAATGGGGATGTAAATAAACTCTGAACTCAGTAGGGATGTTTCCAGCTTCCACAATTCTGAATAAACAGCAGAATAAAATGGATCATATCTACAGCTTGGCCTATTTAAGTACAAGAAGTATACTAATAATATAAACACCTTATAGAAAAGGAAAGCACGAACACTGCACAATAGTGGGTTTTATTGATATTAGATATAGTGGGTCTATACTTAGCAGTAGCAGTATTTGTCAGCTGTACAATAAATAGCTTAGTATGTGAGGATTACACAATTTCTAATGACGGAAAATAAATAAAGATTTAATGATGATCACAAGCTGACACTACTAAAGACACACAGTGGATATATAGTATATAGAGGGTTGACAAATATTGTTAATTTCAAATTTAATATCAGCCATCTTTGTGGTGTTTTCGAGCTTACTTTCGCTAAGTCAGAATTAAAGCTTTCTCATTAGGAGTTTAAATTATTTATATTAATATACCTCCACTCGTCAAGCAGTTTACTTTACCTGGCTGTACGTGAGAGCCTTGTTGAAGACAGCTGTCCTGGTTCCTAATAACCCAACGCCCAGGGTGTCCAGAATCATCCTTTTGCTTCTGTTAATCACACCATCTGTCAGCCGAGCGGTGTTGAGGGCATGGATAGCAGCTCCAAAGCTCTCTGTAATACCCTGGTAAGGTGAAACACGAACAGTCAGTCTAAACCTCAAGGTGCAAACCTCCCCAGAGACCTGACTAATCAACTAAAATACTCTGCATGTATTCGTCTTCAAACCCCAAAACACTTTCCAAAAGCTACCTACTGCACCTAATCACATGTAGTGAAATACTTAAAATATGTAATCTAAGGAAAGTTATGAGTATGAAAGAAAACAGCTATACCTTGCGTATCATTGTTACAGCTCATCAATGCTTCAAATGACCAAGTATTCAAGTGCAGCTGCCTTTTATGTAAAGGTTGGTGCACCAAATTTCCAAAGTGGGTAAAACCCACCAGAATGAGAAGTAGGAACTTTCACAATGACTGGATATAGCCTTTGATTCATTTTTCCTGATTTTCATTGTTTGATAAATGGTGGATGGCAAATCTACTAAATTACCTGTTTTTGCTTTGTTTTAATTCCAAATGTTTGAATTTGAAAGCCACATTTAACTTCAGATATTGGTTCAAAACATCCTATGCTATCTGACAAAAAAATCATGCTGTCTTTCACAACCCGGCTATTTTTGAGATGACTGACAATGGAAATTCAGCTCTCTGTAATGGGAAGTTTGAACAGGGAAATGACACACGTCTCAACCAGTTCACTCACTGACAATCACAAGACTTTGTCTTTGGATGTAACATTACAAAAAACATTTGCAATGACTACCCCACCGCCTGTTATGTTCCAGATATCATTAAGCACTAAAAGTGGATGTTATTGCAATAGTTTTTATACAGTGGAACTGTCAGTATTTAGCTGTTTGGTCAAGTATACATTCACACTTACACAAACTGGAATGGCAGAAGCCCAGATATCAATTACTTCTTAGCTTCCTATTTCTGCTGTTTTTCATCACTTTTACCTCTTTATCTACTGCTTTTATCTGTTTATTCATTACTTTTAGCTAACTATTATGTATATATATATATATATATATATATATATATATATATATATATATTATATGAAGTGCTTCTTCATTACTTATAGCTTACAATTTCAACTGCTTTTCTATTACTTTAACAGTTTCATTTATCCATTATTTTTTTTAGCTATTTCAACTTCAACAGTTTGCACTGCCGATTTCAACATGTGGTGGTGACGACTGACTGTGTGTGTGTGTGTGTGTGTGTGTGTGTGTGTCTGTGATGTCTAAGATGCTGGCTGCATTTCCTTCAGAGCTGCAATGGGTGTCACTCTTTCCATATTTTCAAGCCATGTCTTGATTTCAAAGCTTGAATAACTTAAGCCATTTGCATGGTTTCTGGTTTTGTGTGTTCCCATGGGAATTGAAAAAAAAACTAACAATTTATTTGATTAATTAAACAATAAATATAAATTCATGTCAAACAGGGCAGGAAGGAACAAATGACACATAATCAAATGTGGGTGTTTGCTTTAACTGATGCTGGAGGAGACTACAGTCTCTCTCCATCTGTGTGTGTGTGTGTGTTTGTGTGTGTGTGTGTGAAGAGAGGGGGGGGGACTATGAGCCCTTATTTTTTTCAAGTCAGCCATTTAATAGTTAAATGTC
Organism: Seriola aureovittata; assembly: GCF_021018895.1. Lineage (NCBI taxonomy): Eukaryota > Metazoa > Chordata > Actinopteri > Carangiformes > Carangidae > Seriola > Seriola aureovittata. The sequence continues at coordinate 9,021,099 of NC_079374.1, read as the reverse complement.
AACTTAACAGTCAACCCATCACGCACGCGCACTCACGCACGTGGTAAGCCCAGGCTTCATAAACAAGCCGCTGCCACTTTGTTGCTCAGTGTTTCCACTGATCCCACATCAGTGCAGCGGCTCAGAGAGGATGGCACTGGCCGACACAGAGCGCGGGGTGTCCAACTGCGGAGACTCGGGATCCCCGTTTTCAGAGATCATTGAGCTGAATGTCGGCGGACAGGTTTATGTTACCAGACACAAAACTCTGATCGCCGTCCCAGACTCGCTCCTCTGGAACATGTTCAGCAAGAAGTCACCCAAGGAGTTGGCGAGAGACAGCAAAGGGCGCTTTTTCTTGGACAGGGATGGGTTCTTGTTCCGCTACATCCTAGATTATCTCCGAGACCTCAACTTGGTCCTCCCGGACTACTTCCCCGAGAAAAGTCGACTGCAGAGGGAGGCTGACTTTTTCCAGCTGCGGGACCTCGCCAAGCGCCTCAGCCCCCGGGTGAGTAAGGATAATTCAATCAGCGAGGAGATCAGCCAGAGCGACACAGAGGAAGGTGCGCAGCAGTGCGGCTCCTCTGGCGGCATGGAGACTTTACGCGCCATGTCTGTCAGCGGGGCCATGCGCTCCCCGTCCCTGGACTCCAGAAAGTCGGGCTATATCACGATAGGATACCGAGGCTCGTACACCATTGGGAGAGACATCCAAACCGATGCCAAATTCAGGAGAGTGGCGCGCATCACGGTTTGCGGGAAGACCTCGCTGGCCAAAGAAGTGTTTGGGGACACGCTGAATGAGAGCAGGGACCCGGACAGGCCCCCGGAGAGATACACATCCCGGTACTATCTGAAGTATAATTTTCTAGAGCAGGCATTTGACAAGCTGACAGAGGTGGGCTTCCACATGGTGGCCTGCAGCTCTACAGGCACCTGCGCCTACACCAGCAATGATCCAAACGAGGACAAAATCTGGACAAGCTACACTGAATATGTCTTCTGTCGAGAATAACTAACAGTAGTCATGTCATGTTGATGTACATAGACATTTCATAATCTAGAAAGGAATGTCTTTAAAAGTATTGCATTTGCTGTGTTGAATAGCAGCTGCAAAAAAAAATATTGCTCCACTATTCTAAAATAGGCTACCAGTATTTCCAGCTCTGAGGTTTACCAGAGACACAAAATTCCCCCAAAATAGATTTGACAGCATGTCAAGAGAAGATTATGCAATTTGGATGGTGAAAGTGAGAAGAGCATCGTTTTGAGGTGACACACTCTTCCAAAGCCCTATTTGTGGAGAACACCAACAAAATGCCATCATCTCCGTTTCATAGAACTGCATGTCAATGTTTCAGTCATATCTGACTCAGTGCTGTGTGAATTGAGCGGCATCCAAGAACAGACAAGCAGCAATTAGTATTCAGTGTCATTGTAACTTCTAGGCTTGCTTGATCACATGTTTGGCCAAGTTTTGTATAATCTAATAGGCTCTTGTAGCAGTTCTATCACTGACATGATTGTAAGTATATGTGCTTGCCTGGTAGAGTTGTATATGTTAAACCTGATGAAATAAAATCTTCTCAGCCCTTTGCCAATCATCCTACCTTCTTCTTAACATCTGCACGAACTGTACAGTGTGACAAAATACTGGCATTCATCTCCCTCCAACCTTTTAAATTTGACTCAGTGGGGAATCAAAGAGTCAGCCTCAAAGAGAGATGCGCTACCCAGGAACCTCAGCCCATCATGGCACTGAAGCGGCCAGCTCCACAAAATCTGTTTTAACCCACACAGGTAGAAGTGATGCATTTCAATTGGCAGTAATGTGTCTATACTTCTCATTGTGTTCTTGTCTGACTTAAAAAATCCTGACCATGAACTTCCCTTGGCTCAAACTTGGCTCATCACTCTTGCAAACTGCCATTTCAGAGCACTGTATCTTTTTTCTATTCAATGTGTTATGTTATTAAATCACAGATGAAGAAAAACCTCCAACTCTGAACATAGTTAGCATGTAAATATTGCAGGAGGATTCATTACCATTTATCCATTTTGTCACACAAATTCAGCTGCATGCCATGTGGATGCAAATAGTGCAGCTGTGCACACATGATGTCATTATCATTTCAAGTGTAAATAATGAAAGGGTCCAGCTGCACACAAATGCGAGAGTTCGGTCTGCCACGGAGTGTGGATGAATGGAGTGTCGATTGGTGCACCTCTGCTGCAAGAGCAGACTTATTTAACGGCCCGGTGTACAGCCAGCCCTGGATTACGTGGGTCATTCAAAACAGAAATGAAAAAATGGCCTTACATTCAGAGCCATGGGTGGGATTATAGAACATCAGGGGCTTATAGACCAGAAGCAGTGACGTAACCTCTGTAGGGGTCTGGGGACATCCACCCAGAGGGAACATCTTTGCGTTTCATGAACTAAATACATCAGTCTGGTCCAATTTGGCTTTAAAAAGTTGGGGGGGATTGTGCTGTTTGGACAGGAATGAAAATGATCTCTGGGATAGTGATCTCTCTGGGGACCACTGTGGATGCCTTTTTTCATTCAAGGTAATTTTGATATATCACAGCAAGAAAAGCATAATAAATTTAATGATGGCTGTATTCCATTTAGCTGGTGCAGTTTCAGGGTCCTTAGGACACTTGAATACAACAGAGCCATCTCTATATCAAGCCAAAAATATCTGGTGCTACAAAATGAAAAAAAAAAAAAGTGTGAAAAACAGTTTGACTACCTTTACATGCACATTAATAGTAGTTCAACAAATCAGTTAAAAATTGACTGAGTCTCAAAATATGGTCCCATTATAGCAAAGTAACACCAACTAAGTTTGGGCTTGAGCAAACCTCTCCTTCAACTTCATTTAAATTCAATAAACTACCAACAATACTAGTTTAGTTGCCTCATACTTGTCTTGAGTCAAACATGACGCAAAACATACTTTACTTGGAAACCTAAATTGGTCCTATTGCTTTCTTCAGTATTTCCAGGAAGCTCAAAATTTACCATTGGCTTCTTCTTTGGTCTCACAAAAGAGCGACATCAGATGAACAGTCAGCCTTTGTGGCAGACCAAATGACTCTACAGGTTCACTGAACATAATCCAGCTGGGTGACAACAGCACCGAAGCAGCAGCTGCAGTGACTGCGATGATTCTTCACAGACATCTGTGGTAACCTAGCCTTGATATACTTAAATGCATCCGGTCAAGAGACGAGATATTGTCACCCGCCTTCATATATGCAAATTATTCTTTGTCGGATAGGAATGTGCATTTGCAACACAGTGATCTTTTTGCTTTAAATAAATGTGTTATATCCTTGAAAACAAATAATCCTCATGAAATAATTGGGAGAAACACAGGATGTCCAAAAATGTCCAAATATATTTTTGTCTTGGTGTAAGTGAATGATTTTGGGATTTGAAGTTGAGTAACCTTTGCATGGTCCAGTTCTACCCAAAAATAACATTTGAAAATGGGCTCAAGAGTTTATATAAATGTTTTTTTGTTTTTTTTTTGTGAATGTAGAAACACACCAGACAGTGATAATTACTATTGTTGTTTTTACCAGAATTCATTGGACCAAATGCAAGGAAACACCCTGGGTCAGTCACCAGTCGGTCACAGATATCGGCCTACAGACAATGACTGACTCAAACCTACATTTACACACGGTGCAGTGTGAGCAATTTGAGTGAGTCTCCACAACACTTGTATGTTTCTGGACTGTGGGAGGAAACCCACTCAAACATGTGCAGCAAAGGTTGTCATTCATTGCAGAACAAATCATGCTGTTGAAACACATGCACTCTTAATACTTTATTTTATACTGCCCTAGCAACACTTATTATCTGTAATTTGAATTAAATGATAAGGAATTGCAAATTAGAGTCCAATCAGAGTCAGGCATTTCAGGTTTACTAGTGTCCACTATTTCATTTATATGTAACTTTATATTGTAAAGATAAAGCTTCATTCAGGCTAGACTTCTGTTGTCTTTTTATGTTTAGTTACAATTTAATTGGTACCATAGCAGTATTTGGATATCTATAAGCCACAGTGTCAAACTACAAATCTATAGTTTTGATTGTACATTTCTTATTGACTTGTCTTGTTTTAAGATTAGTAAAGTAAATTTAAGTGAAGTTAAGAGAGAGAGCAGTATCCTTACAATCATTCATAAAATACATCAAGAAGCATTAAGAAGAATTTCATACATTCAACAGTAAAAGACAATAAGACCAATAAAACCACTAAAACTAAAACCTGTAAAACTGTAATATTGCACTTAAGTATTATACACTGCAGCAGAACATTGTATGTTCAACAGTAAAACTGTGGAGTCTTTCACATGCCCATGTGACCATGTAAAATCCATCCAGTACAGTATTTGACGTCCTCTAATTAAAGTCTAAATGGACGGTTCAGTCTAAATGTCTGTAAAGTTTTTAGAGGTACTGTTACAAAGCAAAAGAAAACAACAAAAGAGGACAACCAATATATTTCTAGTTAACACTGAATTGTGAGAAGAAATAATGGAGGAATGAGGACTGTTATAACAATATACGGGACATAAGATGATATACTAAACACGAATGACAGCTGCTGACATTTTCCATAAATTCCCATGACTATGTTGCTTTTCAGTTAAATGGAAATGAAATAAATGGGCTGTCAGGTTTTTTAGTTTGACTGATGAGAGGATAACAGAGAACAAAAGAAGGAAGCTGTGAGACAAAGTGAGTCAGAGACTGGAGGAAAATAGGAAGATTGAGAGAAAAATGACTTGATTGTCAACCATTGTTATACTGTTCTTTCCTTTCTCTATCTGCAATATGTGTTCCTCTGTCTGCGCATGCTCATCATCAAGCACCCTGACATGAATCTCAACAGATCGGGACTGTTTGAATTCCATGCATGGGTCCAGGATGCGTTTCAGCTTCCTGAGTTATTTTAGATCAAAGTCGGTTTCATTAGCACATCACAACAGCGGCTCTGGACCAAAGGCTTCATTATTCTAATTAAATTCTGAGTCAGAAATACATTTTAAACTTGACTTCACAACAGGGGATATGCATCAGTCAGCGTTCATAAGAGGGTGTTTCCCACTGTTATGCAAAATTTGTATATAATTTATATATTATTGTGTTACCTATGGTGAAAAGGCTCAGGGTGTCAACAGAACCCAGGAGCAACAAGAAAGTTCATGAGTGAGTACAGTATTGGAATATAAATCAAAAATATTGTCCAGCTTATTTTCAGTTTTAACCACATTCAGCATTTTCAGTACAATGTGCAGCACTTTTCCCTCTGTAATAAAGACAGGCAGGGCATTTGGGAATGACGCCCATCTTATTAGAAAACTAAATCATTGTTCATTTTCTTTTTAATGTAAGCACAGAACAGAAACAAAGACACGTAAACACGATTTTAAACAGACATTATGAAGGATAGGGGGAAACATGCGACAAAGGTTCCCTACTGAAATCAAACTAGAGACGTTGCAATTACATCATATGCACCCAGGCCACTTGAACACATGACACCCTGCAAACAGCATGCTGTGTACCAAGCAGTAACTGACTTCTGACAGTATATGACTGAAAACACAGCATATGCTCAATCAATAGAATATAATATGTATTAGGGTGGGGGCCTTAGTGCAGGCCACAGTAACCTATATATCAAACCAAAAATGAATATGATATTATCGTCATATACAAATATTGACGTTAGCAGGTTGTCAGCATGAATTATTTTATTATTTTGGCTTGATCAAGTTTCGCTGTTGTTAATGTTCACCACCTGTTATTGTGGTAACATGTAAAGACAGAAGTAGCGTTGTGAAATAAATTTTGGTCTAAAAGAAAAAAAAAAAAATCAGGTCAAAAAAGATGTTCAAGCCAATGGACTTTAACAAAAGAACATGTAGTAGAAAAAAGTAAGACTATAACAATCTCAATACAATCTCAGTTTCATGCCAATAAGTGCTGTGTAAATCACCTACAAAGATCAGCCTACATCCTGCGCATTCACACCCAAATAAATAAAGAAGGCATGGAGGGAAAATGTTTTTTCACAGATTACTGAAGGAATGAATGCAGACACAGAGGATGATAACCATATTGCTTGTTAAATGAAAGGTCGCCATGAATGGGAGCTTTCTCGCTTTGAAATGAGAATAATAGATGCATGAACAACTGTGCACAATTATAATAATAATAATAATAATAATGATAATAATACCAGTAATACTACATTAGTGATTACTAATGATTACTTATTTGGTCCTGTGGGACACTTCAGCCAAAGAGGGCCAAGGGGCAACAGCTCAACCCACAATGAGTGCAAGTGCCTGCATTTAGATGAAAGACCTAAATTACAATTACAAGACAGCCACAAAGATATTAGACAGGATAAGAGAGAGAAAAACACTAAGTCCCACTGAGCTACTGCTGATATTGTTATGAGACCAATAACATAAGACTAAGCACATCTCACATACGGCAAATGATGTCGCTGACAGTGCATTGCATAGAAAATTGATTTTCATGAGAGTTTCTAACGTTCATTGCACTCCTATTTCATCCTCCTTTTATTTTCGACTCCTGCTAGACGATTGCAAATGCCATTTGTGATCAGCAGCCTTCAGACTAATGCAATGTGTCCTGATCACCTGAACTGAGATGCTGCTCTATCCGTCCACGTGGCCATTAAACCTCCCACCTTTCACGCCAGCTGAGTTCTTTTGAAAATTACAGTCATCAAATAGAAAAAGGTTCTGCACAGCTGCTGTGCACTTCTATAAAAGCTGCATTATATACCGGGGGCCACTCTTCTCACATGGAGGCCCTTTCTTTTGAGTGTTTGCTGCATTAACAGGGTTTATTGCAAATCAGATATCCTTTTAAGAAAGCAAGGCACTTGTTCGATGCTTGATGCTCTGCACGGTTTTTAATTCCTGTGTGGCTGCACCTGATTGCATCGTTTTGATCCCTGCGCCAAATATTGGTGACCTTTTTCAATGCAAAACCCTTTTTGAACTGCTGGGCCTTTTCTTTCAAATGGAGTTGAAAGCTTTCCAAAAAGCTAGTAAGCAGAACTTGACTTTTGGTCAAACTACTGCTCCCAAAGTCAAGAGCGAACTTTCATGCTCAAAGTTTTTAACTACTTTTTGTCTGTGCGTGTTCAGTTTCCAAATCTTTTCCATAGGAACACACCCCACGTAGTTTCCTCTCTTTGTTTGGAGAACAATAAACAGTGTTCATATGCTGAGCAACATACCTTCTAATATAATGTAATATAGTTTAATGGCTGAAGTGTTTCACTGAATCTGGGAGGTTTTTATGAGTTGTCTGAGTCACCCTAAAAGAGCAGAATCAGTCCACAATGACAGGGTTGTGCCGGCACGAATGTGGTTCGTGGTATTCACATGAATTCTGGTTTTTGAAGCCATTGCTCTAGTTCCAGGTTTTCCACATCTGGCTTAGTTTTGGAGAAAAAAGCTTTTCTGTGTATGGGAGACAGAATTACAGAGTGCAGTAGCATGAATAATAACTCTAAAGGCGAGTAACAAGTCAGAAGCTTATGTCTGAGTTTAGAAATAGCTTTGATTAATGCACTGATGTATTACTTTGGACAGAAGTGTAAAGCAGAGTCAAGTGGAGTTATGTGAATAGCTGCTCTGCTCTGCAGCAACAGCTCTATACGTACTGATGCAGTACAATACATGGTAATTGCTGCACTACTAGGGATAAGGCAATTAATTCTTAACAACTCGTTTTTCACAGCAGAGTCGAGCCTCTCACGGCTTCTCTCAAATGTATTTTCAGCAATAGTTTGGGTCCAATTAAAGGGTAACTGTACTTGTGTGATATATGGCAGGAATAACTTAAATTACAGGCTTGTCCATGAAACACAGCAACACGTGTGTTCCTCTTTGGCTGTTAAAGTTGATTTGCTAAAGCAAGGACTTCAAGTGGCCTCTAGTTTCAGTGACATGAATGTAACATGTGAACCTTCATGCTATAGTTTTATGCTAATATCTTTACCCAAGAGTTGTTTTGAAAATGAAATGGCTTGAAAATTAAACCATGGCTAGCTGTGAAGGTGATAGAATCCTGACTGGTTTTTGCCATTTAAAGGAATAATTTGACATTTTGGCACTTCTCATCAAACCCTTGTCGAGGGTCCAACGAGAGGATCAATACCATGTCTAAATGTGGTGTTTGAGCCAGCAGCTGCTTAGCTTAGCATAACGACTGGAAGAAAAGCTATTCCAGCTGTAACTTCTTGGACTTGGAAGATTCCTCTACACTATATGGTTAAGGTTTTTTCCGTGAATTTGATCAAAGAATATACTGTATATATGGATATTAAGAGATGATTTTAAGCAGTAAAAGTCTTCTGGAAAATGCTGCTGCAATGTGGGCAGCTAAAATTCTCAAATGATTCTTTTGGCACTGATTACAAATATTTGTAGTCCTCCGAAAGTACAACCGACTTTCAAAAGCTGGTTTGAATTTCATGGAAAGGAAGCACCCTAAAGCATATCATTATTGTGTTATTAAGAACAACATTTTTTTCTGTTTTTGTTTGAGTTTGCACATTTCTGTCGGGCAGAAGGCTGAGGATGTAATTTTCCGCAAAAGCCAAGAGATGAAAACGTATTACTTGCCATCTAAAATCAATCCAACAATAATGTTGTTGTAAATACTCCACAAATGTTATTTGTATTTGCACAAATAAGAACTACCCTTAAAGGAAAAATGTCAAATACTTTCTCAAACACAAACTGCACTTTCAGAGATGATTCGAATACAAACATTATCCTGTCTCTACCTATATAGGAGAGTATGTGAGGACAAAGGTCTATTTACTCCATTTTCCTGGGAATTTCCACCAGTATTTTCTTTTTTGGGAGGACTACTGTCATCACTGACCTCTCACTAAAAATACACAAACCACAGAGCCGCAAAAGAATTGTCATTCATAGTAAACCTTACATTGCTGAGTTACGTCTAAACCCAGTAATCAACTTAAAAAGGGCCCAATTGTTGCAATGGGATTTTTTCTTTGTAAAAGCCTCATATTTCTGACCAGACCTTTGTGCTATTTCTTTTTTTTTTTTACTGAATGCTGTTTTTCCTTGTACTTCTAAATAAATACATAGAAATACAAAACATACAGTGGAAAGGTGCAGGGCTCAATCAATTAGGAACATCTCATCAATGTCTTTTCCTTAACTCCGAACATCATCTAGAATTTGCATTACTTAAAGTCAAACACAAGAACATACAGGTATTGTGTGTTATTGCAAACTATATTAGATAGAAATTAGGAAACAGTAAGAGGATATAGTGTAGGACGCAAGGCTACAAATCACAAACAGCACTCTCAGAGGCTGATTCAACCACCAAGACAGCTGTGGTGTTCAGATAAAAAAGAATAAATGTCTGTATCTGTCATATCAGATTCCTAGCAAGAACAGGTGGAAAAAAAAACATTCTGTACACAGAATTTCACAGGTGATTTCATCCAGCTTGCTTTGAGCTTTGCTGCATTGCTCATCTGCACACTGGCTGTCTGACAATCCTCAATTTTTAGCAGGAGAATAAACACTGGAGGAGTTGATGGAAGCCCCTACAGATATTGCGTAACCCAGGCTAAATCAATACCAGCCGACAGGGACACAAAATGATCCACAAATGCTTCTTCTGGGTAGTGTTTTTCCCTTTAATTTTGGCATTTACATCTAGTTCTCTGTGAGGAGTTACATCAGGCTAACAGACTAACAGACAGGTAGGAGATATCCATCAATACCAGCATTAAAAGAGGGAAATGTAGTCAGTAGTACAGAACTAAAGCATGAGCTATACAGGAAGTCTGTGGTGTAATATGTGTGTGTGATCACAGCAATGACTGTTCCCATGCTTAGGAACAAGAACAATGCAGCAATGATGCAGCTTGCAGAGCCATAGAAATACTATCTTTGCAGAAGCCATGCATCTAACATCTGCTTGACTCTTTTCTGACAGATGTCCGCCTCCTCTGCTGGACTTGTTTACAGGTTACGGCTTGATTGGGTAACTAGGTCGAATGAGCTTCTTTCACAGCAGACAGATTTTAATTTTCAAATATGCAAGGACATATAAGAGTCTTCTTTTGTTCTGGAAATTAACATATAGAGGCACGTCTTATTTAAATTACAGAGGATACAGATGAAGATGTAAAAGCCTCTAATCTGTGCTTAAAATTTTGTCAAAGCCACACTTACGAAAAAATGTGAATATATCAACTTATCAGTGTTGTGGTTTTAGGTGGAGACGCAGAGAGACGAGTTTCTGTTTCACAGAAGATCCAAATCAAATGTTCTGCCACCGGAGCTTGAGGCAAAGCTTAGACTGCATGTTCTGGCAAGCACCAGTGGAGTTATTTTGATGCTAGAAAAGCTTCACACCAGAGAACAACTTTTTAAAATATATTTGGATGGTATTTTACATCTAACGGCTGCCACAATCCTGCAAAAGGCATGCCCGCGTGCATTTCCACCTCTTCAGTTTCAACATTTAATAATCTCTCTCTTCTCAAATACAATTCTTCAAGCTCATTGGTTAAGGTATAACACAACGAATAGCATGTCAAAGATTGTTTCTCGAAGAGTCCATCAAAGCCTGATTTAGCTGAATACTAGGATACACTGGTGGTACTCAATCTTTTTTTTTTTTTTTTTTAAAGAAAATTCAACCAACAGTAAAATTATCACAATATATGTATAGCTACTGCCTGATATGGTTCTCTCCTTTTGCCATAGAGCTCCATTATTGTAAAAACAAATGTGCCAAACTGTTGTGGGAAACATTATCGTTCATTATGATGAACAAAGGCATTTTAGTTTATTGGTAAATACTCACTGCTCTGTATTAATCAGCATCTGAAAATATTTTCAAGCTTTTTTTAAAAAAAATCAGTTTTAAAGATTTATATTTTCAGTCAGAATCAGCGGACTTGGGGCTCAGCCAGAGTAGTGAGAGTAATATTTGTTCACAATAAGAAAAATATAGAAGAACACCAGCCTTATTCTTTAATGATTGACAGTGTTGCTTTAACATTTTAATATTATATTATGAATCTATATGTAGGAAATATATGAAGTTTATGAATATATGAAGGAAATATTTCTGCTATTGTTACAAGAAGAATGTGATGCCCCATTTTCTTAATATTTATACATTTGTTTTATTTTATTGACAAGCTACTTTTTACATACCCAATTTGTTCTGTTTGTTGGATCACTTGATCTAAATTGATTTACTGTTACTGTAGATGTTGTCGGCATATGTTCTTATAAAAACGAATGAAAAAAAACAAAAAAAAAATGCCTGTGAATCATCTTCATTGAGTCGACTGAACACCTTTGGTCCTAGCCTTGTTTTTTAAACTTTTTTATTCTTATTTAATAATCTAATTATACTAAATGAAAAATATGAAAAATCATTACATTTGGAATATAATTAAACTGCAAAGGCCTTCCTATCATACTGTAAGAAAGACTTCAAGACTTCAGAGGGTGTCCTGAGTCACCCAGCAGACGACGAGGTGCATATTATTCTTAGACAGCACTGACCTGACTCTCAAAGAGAAACCTTTAACTGTGCGTCAATCTTGGCCATTAATTCAGAGAGCTCAGCAGTCTGCAGTCAAATACCACTTGTGTATTGACTCTGATAGTGTATTTTCTCCTGTTTACAAAAGGTCTCTCACTTGGATCCCCCACAGAGCATTAGAAAACTCGCTTGGCTCTGTCACACAGTCATATGGCTGGTGGAGAAACCAGTGAACTGCCTGACTATGATGAAGTGATGTTATAACACTAATCACTACATTTAAAGCCATTCTGAAGTCATCTCCAATAAACACGTCTTTTACCAGCTGCTGGAACGGTAGTGTCATAACTCTAACCTTGGCTCATTAATATGTAAAGTGGGAGCAGGTAGGAAATCTTATATGAGATTGTGGAAAAACACCTTGGTGGAAATGTACAGTTTAGAGGGTTGAGTGTGATAAGGTGGCGTCTCCTTCATCTTTTCACCTGGATCAAATTCAAGTGGTGGATTAGATGAGATGAAGCGGAGGGGGTGGGGGGGGGGGGTGGGGTGGGGGGGGGGGGTGAAAGATTTAAGAGCATTGGGAAAACGTTGGCAGTTTGGCTTTCGCTTTGTATTTGAGGGGCTGCTGTGCCCAGAGCCATGATAAATTCTTGGATTTATTAATGTGCTTGTTGTGCTTTGTCTTGTTTAGTAATCTTTTTTTTCTCTCAGTGCATTCATTTTCTTGAATCCAGTTTTAATGAGCTTTAAATGACCCATGAAGATGTTGCCTAGCTGTAAATAATTGTTTCTCACTGACGCACACAGATTGCATTGAGGCTGGTGATGATACTACGACAGGTGGTCTGAGGAGTTCCAGTCAGTACTTTCCTTTCTTACCGCACTGATCACACAGAGACAGGTGACATTTAAATGACACCGCAGTGGTTCAGGGAGATTTTTCTGGAAATGTAAAGGTCACATGATGCTAGGATGGCACAAAATACCAACTATTCCACCTGCTTGTTTTTTTCGGGGGGGGGGGGGGGGGGGGGGGGGTAATCTAACTGATTGTTTTGGAAATATGGTTAAATCACTTTCAAATATCCTGCTAATTACAATAGGACTGTATATGTACTGTACTGTATACAGTATATGCACTGTAAATCATTTAATAGACCAGTGGTTCAGCCTAGGGGTCAGGAGACCTTACAGAGTTGCAACATACAGTAAATCTGAGTGGTCGCAAGAAGATTGACAAGACAGAGAGTTACAGCAACAAAACATTTTTTATGCTAAATACTGTAGCCAGCTAAATACTTTGGCCACTGTTATAGGAGTTGAGTGTCACTTTAAAAGTACACAGTAAATGAGCTGCAGCTAGATATATCACTGAAAAGGCTAGTGCTCAAAATGTTTAGCTAACAATGTTTTCAGCTCAGCTAGTTTGCCACACAATCCCCTCAATAACTGTCTGTTTAACCGTCTCACTATCACATAAACACAGGGAAAACTGGACACATTGCGGGAAAACATAGGGAATAGATAACCGATTTAATGTTTGCCAATATCCTAAAAATAGGACAACTTATGGGTACATTTTATTTTATTTAACTCACTGGAGAACCTATATCTTTTTATGCTACACTTTCAGTATTCAACTCTCTATATGAAGCACAGATGTATTTGGTTATCGTTGTTATCTGATAACCTTTTATTGCCTTTTGTTAGTTTCTGGGGCTCCATAATATGCAACCTGTGACAGTGGGTTATAAGTGGACATGTACAGCTTTATTTTAAAATGTCACAAACCAGAAAGGTTGGAAACCACAGTGCTAGACCAGTTTTTCTCTCTGTGCTGCTTTCTTTTACCTCTACTGGGAATCACTTCGTCTGTCAGCTGTCACTGTTTTCAGGTCTATTATATCTATAGAAACACCCCATGGACGGGGTTTTTATATTCTACACCATACAGCCGTCTACTGCTGACACACCACTGGGTTCTTTTCGTCATCACTTATATATGGCCTCTGTTCTTGACTTTGTTGTTCTCTACTCACCAAAGTGGGCCTTGAAGGGTGTGATTTCACTCTCTGATCAAAAGCACCAGTCGAACAGACGATCACAAAGGTCCACTGACTTCTGGGAACCACCCTGACAGCTCATGGGGAAAAAGCATCATCATCATCATCCTGTGGGAGGGATACAGACAGCGCTCATGTGGATTCAGAAGTAAACAGTGTGCATCATCAGCATGCATGTAATTACAGGAATCATTCACTTACTGTACATTTTATACTCCGCAACAGACACAGATGTGGCCAGTTGGAGATATCTCTTCACCTCGGAAGCACTTTGATCTTGCTGCTGTATGAGACAGTATTCATAAAGTGAATTTTTAAGCACCGACACCCTGTGGCTGCATCTCTATAAGGATCAGTTTAACCCAAATCACAAAAAGCTATATTCAGCCTCTGTCTATATATATAGCTTGCTCTGCAGATACTTTTGGTTTACTCCATTTCTTTGGGATGTTCCACCACGGAAATAGTCCCAATAATAACTCGAGGTTTGTAAATTATTTAGAGTAGTGATATTCAAAGCAGCAATTGAGGCACACAGCTCATGAAGGCAATTAGGCTAGTTTAAAACCCTTAGAGCCCGACTGCTGCGGTTTGCCTCAACATCATGTCCCTTTTCGGGGTCATAACTTAGACACATGTGAAGACACAGACACGATACACATGTATTTAGATTTGAAGTGACTTACATATTCCGAAGATATCATTATCTCTGACATACGTCGCGATCTGGATACAAATCATGCAAAAAAGACGATCCTTAGAACTACAGAAAGTTGCCTTTGAATCACCACGTTTTAACTTTTCTTCAATACAGAGGTAATAATGAGATATTCCTCTGTTTATCCTTGGATACAATTCAAACATTAGCAGCTAATAGCTACTTCGGCAAACTTTTAACGGTGCTAATTTGTCAAAAAAGGAAACAAATATAGGATAAAACAAAACGGGGTTCAAGTTGTTGCCCACGGTGTAACTTCACGAAACCACCTGTTTACGTGCCCGAGAGCATTATGGGAACTGTAGGAACATGGGAATTCCATTGGTCGAATCCCTGCTAGCACAGGTCTCAAATGCTAAATACAATTTGTTGCTCCTCTGTCAAGATGGACAGGGAATATTACTGTATCTGTCGAGTCCAAAACAAATGAAAAACTAACGTTTTAATTGGCTCACGTGCGAGAAAATCACAATACAATTGAAACTTTTTTGCTAGTTCTGTGCTTAAAATGTTCTTCTTCCTGTCTGGCCAACTTTCACTTTAGGTAGCTAGCTAATACTAAAGCCAACTTTTAATATTAGCAGTAAAGTCCAGCACCCATAAAGGTCACTAATTAACATACTGTACCTTGTTTATTCAATCTGCAGTGCTTGTTTTTTTTTTTTTTTTTTTTTTACCTTTTGGATAGAGCCAGGCTGATTTCCCTCACTCCCACTCTTTATGCTAAATTAAGCTGAGCACCTCCTGGCTGTATTTTCATATTTAATACACAGTCACGAGAGTAGTATGGATATTCTCAAATAACTCTCAAGAAACCAAGAAAGCAGGTAAGCACATTTTCAAAAATGTTAAACTATTTTTTTTATGAAAGAAAAACTGTGAAAACTGAATCCAGAAAACATAAGTGCACATAAGTGAATATTTCCATGTGTGTATCTCTGTTTGTTTATGTAGCCTACCATCATGGCATTCTCTTGTGGTGTCCTCTGACTATTATTAACATACACATTGTGCTGCATTCATGCCATTGAATTTTTGTGAGTGTTTGTATCCAGGAGTGGTGTGTTCTGCCAACCAAACCTGCTTTGATGCTGCACACTCTCTGGTCAACCTCCCTTGCTGTTGTTTGTCTGGCACTAGAATGAGTATGAAGCTCCTGGAGGAATAGCTGTCCTTAGTATGAGGTAGTGTTGAGCCACTGTCTGCCACTGTTTAAATGCTAATAACAACTCAACAAGACAAGAGGAGACAGTTGGTGATTCAACCTAAAGTAATATCCCTTTCTAAAGGACTGACCCACGTGCTGTGTAGTTCAACCCTTACAATTAATGCATGCTCAAATTGGTGTGGAAGTCAATTGAATTTACAGAGACCTAATGACCGGCCTCTGTTTCCTAGTACAATTCTCTCAGATTGTTGTAGGCAGTTATGTTGTTTCATTTCCTTTTTTTGTGTGTGTGTGTTTTTCCAAATGACCACATTCAGGTCATATTACTGCCCTAAAATATTACTGTTGGCATTATAGCAAAGATTTTCCATCAGCCATGTTTTCTTAACATTGTTGCTATAATTTTAAAGTCAGTGTAGCTGTCTTGCACATTTATATTTTCTAATATAAGAGTAATTTTATCATGGAAGAGAAAAATTGCTTGTCTTCTATTTGGACATGTCTCCCAGGATATCCTTTGGTAGTTACAAGGAATCGTTTCAGCTAGAGAAAGTCCTGATCCTTCATACATTCAGACCTGAAATATTGATTAAGAACAGTGGGGTGATAAGTTACAGACTTTGAAATGCAGAGGTGGGATAAGATTCATTACAGTGAGTCATCCAGGGCCAAATCCTGCTGCAGCGACATGATTATCAGCAATATACAATCATATCATGTGTTCTGCAGTCAACCTTTTTCGATAGATCATCGATCGATGGTTATTTATGCAGATTTAAATTACAGGTACTATAATAAACACTGACTGATGCTTGGCTGTCAGCGTGGCTCCTTCTCCTGTAATGCCATTAGGGAACATGAACAATTATATAATAAAGAAATTATGTAATGGCGTAATGGTAATGCCAGCAAACGAGGAAAGTAACTGATACTCTCATTAGTGCCAAAGAGCGGTTAAAGTACAGTTTAGTAATATATACATTTTATCCATGTAATTTGTTCCTTCTTTTTCATTCTTACTTGAGAGTACCCTCACACCCCAGCTGTGCTCTGATCTCCAGGGGTAGAAGGAGAGCAGGGCAGCAGATTTTTCCCATCAGCCTCCCACCAGCCCGAACTGTACAGGATTGAAGTAAGCAACCAACCTCACCCAGGGTGGATCTTCTGCTTCATCCTGCTCACTTAGCCAGCTAATCTCCCCCTACCTGAGAAGCCATTGACCCAAAGCAAGACATTCTGTAGACAGGATAAGGCCAGATGGGATAGCATATTAGTACTATTGATTACTTATTAGATTGGGAAGGGTTAGTCAGGAAGACCAAGGGTGGTGTTTTCGAGGAAATGCAGCCTACAGCGGCTGCGCTCCAGCTGGTGAATCAGCAGATAGCTGCTTTGGTGTGACCTAGAGTTAAAAGAAAAAAAGCAACCCTCTCATTTCAGAGTTAAAGCTATCTCATAGTATATGTCAACAGCTGCCACTCCTCAGTCAGGAAATCAGGCTGGCTGGGAGAGATTACTAAAGGGCAGGGGAGGATTAATGAGCACAAAAAAGAAAGATGTGAGATGAAACAACATGTGACAACACAACACAATACCAGCTGATCCACCTTTAGTGTTCCCTGCTTTGCTACAAATTATTCAATTTTAATGGAGAAAATGTATATATTACATTGCTTGATAGTAACTGGAAACGTAACATAAACTAAAGTCTAAACGGTGCCAGTTTCATTCCTTTACTCACCAAGAGCTGTCATAAGCCTTTAAAAGGAGTCAAAAGTTGCTAAAGCAGAAAAAATAATTGTGTTCTGTGAAGAAGAGTTTGGTGTTTGGTCTTTTTGTGTTTTAAAATTAAGAGAGGCTTGCTTCATTGAAATATAACTCAAGGTATTTCCAACACTACTGAGATTTGGAAGCTTGAAATAGCCACTGTGATTCATGTGAAGCCATAAAGAGCCAAAGCCCTTGGAAATCAATCAGTGGTTTTGAGAAACATGCTCAGACTAACATCCTCAAGTGGCTTCTATTATAATAAGAAGCAAGTGTTTATCAAAAACTGCCCGGCTTAGTGGTGTTGTTAATTAAGAAAAGGGATTATTCTCCAAAATAATTTGAACAGAGCCAAGGGAATGTCACACTGTAGAAACTAATACCAAGAAAGAAGAAAATTCAGTTGTAGCTGGAAGATTTTGTGGTTTTCTGATTGTCAGACAGCTGAGGTTGTGAATACTGTAGATGGTGTTAGTGGAGAGATGGGGGGGGGGGGGTCTGGCAGAAAAACCTGTTAATAACTGACTAAAGACAGAAAATCAGAGGCTCTGAGGACTGAAACATTGCATCTATGGTAACCACGGCAACAGCGCGGAGGCTTTGAGGACTATAAAGATTTAATGCAGTGGAAATGAGGTTTGAAGCCCCATAGATACACATAGTAATGAGGAGAAAAGCAAAAGCCACTCGGTGTCAGAAATAAAAGACATGTTGACATCACATTTCATAATGAAGAGTGTGTCAAGTAAAGGGCAAATCATGTCGATTGTAATGTGGATAAACTCAATGCAGAGGTCGTATCATATTTTTGTAAAACTTTCGCTTTTGAATTATAATGTTTATGTAGAGTATATGAGCAAAATAGTAGATGGAAAGTTTTTGCTATTTCTAAATTCTTCGGTATGAAAATGCAAGCAGGTAGAGGAAACTTCCATCTCTCACATGTAAACAAAAGTTTGTCTTTTTCATAAATAAATGTGTTCATATTTCTAACTGAGCTTCTATTGGTAGGTCAGCTCATTTATGGAGGTAAATGAAACAAATATATAAACAAGTGTAAACTCTCACCTTCAAACTTTCCATTCATATAAGTGGGCAAGAGGTAGTAAGCACAGTACATGATGCGCACAACTCGGCCATCTTTTTTAGATATAGCATGCCACTATATTCAGTTTGAGCTGTTAAGGATACAAGTGGAAGAAATGAAACTTGTAGGATCCAAAGGCTTTAAAACCCTGACAGTGACATTTCCATTGGTTGAGTTTTTTTTTTCCTGAACGTGTTTTGTCCTACACAGACTCAGTACAGCACATGCAGGGTGCGTGACACAGGAATGATCCACTCCGCTCAAACCGCTTCATATCTCCTCCTCCTAAGGACATAAAGTATTAGCTCAGGAGAGCATGAAATTGAGTTTAGAGACAAACGGACGTAAGCGATGTTTTCATGATGACCTAGAGCAAACACCCAGGCCATTAGTAAGTTAACAAGCCAAACACTCTTAATAAGCTCAGCTTTTCTCTTTGCTTTGTGTATGAATCTGGAGCACTTACAAGGTTTAATGATGAACAGAGGTAATGGCCTGATGTGCAAACAGACAATAAAGGAGGAGGAAGATATAACCAGGGGGCAACCGGTGGTTTGAGTATATCACTTTGTTTTCCAACCGTGGAATTTGTGGTAAAATCTATCAACGGGAAAGCATATTGAGGGAACCTGGTTTAGTTAAGACAGCGTGATCTGAGGTGGATGTTAATTCAGATTATAATAAAATATGAATAGACAAAGAAACTTTAATTGGGAGGAAAATAAGAAAGGGCATGGTGATTAATAAAATACAACAGAGTGCACAGGATTTGCCTTTGCCTCTAAGGTGGAAAGTCTTTTATTCAGCTTTGTGTACACTCGAGTGATAGCAAAGCTTTTGTATTTCTACTGAATTAACAAGGATATGAGAAGGAAAATTATTGACATTTCATTTGCTCCTCCATGGAGAGCCTTCATAATGTGAATATGAATTATGAGCATTCATCCAAAACAAACAAATTGTTCAACAGTGATTTAGGAGCATGGGCTCTAGAGGAATCCCTAAGGGGCGCCCTGTTCCAGCTCCAGCTCCAGCTTCATTCCCCCCAGACCTGCAGTCAAGTATGAAGAAGATAGCAGCTGGCGTATCTATGTCCCATACGCCTGGGACTTCAGGGCTAAAGCCCTAGAAAGTTGAACTCACCCATTTGCAGCCTTAAAGTCCAAATTAAATTACTTGACGTCTGACAGAATAGAGAAGAAAGAATAAGTTCTTTCAAATGAACCAAGTGTTAAGGCTTACGTCAAACCCCATGGGTGAATAGCAGGCTGCTGACATCACCTCTCTTTACAATCCTTTTTCTCCACAATAAGTGCAGCTGAGGTCAATTATTCGATATGTCAGAGACTGTCAGGACTATTTCATCCCCAAAGTTCTCATTGATGTCCATTTTCATTCTTTGTGTATACATGGCACAGGCACAAAACCTTCTCCAGTGCTGCCGTCAAAATTCTTGATATCAATATATTGACAATAGCTGAGCTCCTCTGTTGTAGCAGGAACATAACAAGAAGCTTACAGTGCAGGAAATGATGGGTTCTGGAAAGCTATTCACCATACAGTAATTACAGCTCTGTAAGGGAGATAATGATGTTGAATGGACCACAAACAAAAGACTGGACTGACAGCTTCACGTTCTAGTGGTGCTTTTCAGATAAGATATTGCTCGCTTGCTGCAGCGGCAACAGTTAAGTCCCATCTCAACTGGCCTGCCGCTTTTTCAGGGATCTATTCACTCCACAGTCTCCTGTTCCTTCATGGAGACACAAAGTCAGTGCAATGAGAGGTAGATTCAGCCAGTCGGGAGATTGTTTCAACTGCTGTTGCAGAATGAAACATAGGATAAGGAAGAATCTTTCTCTTTTATCTATTTTTACTGAATTCAGTTATTGTTTATGCAACATGTTTTCATCATATGACATACGACACTCTTTTACAATAAGATTGACTTCCATTACACCTAAACTTGTCTAGGCCAGTCTCAAGAGGACACTATAGATAAACAAATTGCTATTTATGAGAATTTAATTTACAAATGTCCTGTTTCAGTGGTTGGATCTCCCCACAAGATCAACAGCCAAAAAAAGCAACAGTTGTTTCTTTGAGCTCTCTTTGCCCCAGGGCAGCAGCAACATATACTATAGCTCCAAAAGGTAATAGGTCAAAACATACCCTTTGAGATCATCAATATGTGTTACAAATGTCTGATATGAGAGGGCGGAAGCCAGATATCAGTCAAAGTTTAATCATGACATACTCTGTGTAGCACACAGATGTAATGGAGAAAAAAAAACATACACATGTCGTGGAATCATTGTCAGGCAGGAAAGTCACTGTCACTTACACAAAGTGACGTCTACAGCTCTGAAAAGATGCACTGACTAAAGTTTGCTTCAAACTGATGTGTCATCACTTTGGTCTTTACAAATCGTCAAAGGAACACAAGAACCAGAAGATTAAAAAACAGCAAAAAAAAACAAAAAACCCTTTCAATTCTGACATGGAACAACTTGATTATACTGATGCAATTGTGTTACTGTGGTTTAAGAGCTTTTCAGGCCAGAGAAAGGAAGAAACACAATTAGATCTATCTCCTGCTTTAACAGCAAATCCAAAAAATCCCTCTATTTTGCTTGATGGCATTCTTCGTACTGCATTATCTTTCACTGACCGTAGCTGCCGGGATAATCCTGAGGGCAAGTCTAACTCCTCTTAATATTCTTTTACTAAGAGAGTAAAAAATGGAGTCATTTAGAGGTGAAGGTTGGGTTGTTGGCCTCTTTGGGGGCCGTGGAAACACTGACGTATGATAACCTTTAAGTTGATATGGTGAATTTATTACCCAACAGTTGCTTATTCACACATCCAGCAGTTACACAGTAAACATTATGATCATTTGGAGTTGCACTTCTGGTGAATTTAAGTCTAATATTCACTAATTTTTGCTCTGTTTTTGGTATCTACCAAGACTTGAGGGAAATATCTGGCTCTTTAGCTGCTAAATGCTCCACTATGTCTGCTGGGTAATCACAAGCTGTGTCCGTCTGTCGTTTGCTGGTAGTGTACAGTAGGTTTTTAGAGGTTTTTTTTTGCTGGAAACAGCTTTCCTGCTGCAGCCAAAAACAAAGTTAGGAGTGGTGAGACCAGGGCTTTTGGGGTTCCTAAGCAGGATCTGCTTACACTTCCCACTCCAAGTATACAAAACAACAACTGACTATTATTCACAGCATTTATAATCACTTAAAAAATATAACATATAACACTGGCAACACAGTGTTACAAAGCCCCATGTTAATATGTGTGGCAACCAATGCAGATTTTGGGTGCATTTAGATATAAAGTCAGTGCAAAGACACAAGTGGATGCAAATTCAAAGGGTGGTGCAAATTGAGGTGAAGAAATGTCCACAGGAAAGTAACAGACTGGAGTGAGGTTGAGTTCTCACAGTCTATATAAGGTTAGTGACTGTGCATCCTGGACCCACCCTTAAAGACATTGTCCATAGTGCTGCTCGTTGGTTATATGGGTTGTTATTTTGTTTTTTTTTTAACCTTTCTTAGACACAACAAGCTCAAATTTTAACCTTAAAACGTCATGTGCGTATGACATTCAGAATTGCACAGGATATACATATTATTAAAGGCCATGAACAAATAGTGATTTAGAAATAAAAGATTATACTTACCTAGTTATTGCGTTGGTGGAGTGAAAATTGTGGAGTGGTGATTCTCTGTGGGTTCGTTAGGCAGGTTCATTCATTCATTCAACTATCATCCATAGTTAATGTCGAAATATTGATTAGTGGAGTTTTAAATGTTTAAATTATGACTAAAATGAACAAAAACCTAAGGAGAGTTTACATTTTCAGTTTATTTGGAGCCATAAGCAGTTGCTTAGTTTGTTTATGCCTCAGGCCCGGCTCTGGGTGAGTGTGAACCATGACAGGAAAGTTATGGGCCAGGGAGCTAAACAAGAGCTGAAACTTGTTGTAACGCTCTGTAAATCTGAGGGGAGGTGCAATTTCGGGTGATAATTCACTGTGGGCTCATCAATACGATCAACACCTTTCACACTCTGACTTTATTTTCACATTGTCATTTGATACAATGTTTGTAAAAGTATTGATTATAGCAGCTTTAAGGTGTGGAGCTTAAAGAGCAGGCTCTCGGCCTCTCTCATAAAAACATTAGCCATGTCTGCAGATCTTTTAATAGTTATATATCTGTATGAAAGGGGTAAAACATGATCTGCTGTATTATCTGGACTGTCAAAACCTGGCAACCAAATTGTCTGTTACACTGAACTGCCATTACATAATATGCATAACAGACTGTTCTGCCTAAAGTGGTTGGAGTTCCACAAAAAAAGATGCTATTTTAAGCCAAATAAAAGCAAGGATTAGAACAAAGCAGATGAATCCACAAATGAACTGTTTGGAGCACATTTTTTTTTAGATGTTCAGAATCTCTTAACAGGTTGCAAAAAGTCCATATCCTTAAATATAGAACACATTCTAAATGAGAAAAACATTACATAGTATCTGCCATGATTCATTTTAATGAGTTATATAACAATTTGAAACAAAGACACTAACTGGATTTGCTGCGAGTCTGTGTTAATCGAGCTGTTTCAGCCTCAGGTTGGCTTCAGACTATTCAGAGGATTACTGAGTTGCCCATATGGCTACTCAGAGACAGAGAGAGAGAGAGTGGAACAAAGCTGGGTCCTGGCATTACTACATCCAGTGGTGAATGAGCAGCACTCATGCACAGTCACAAACACTCTCCACAGCTCCCTAAGGCACGTAGAGTGTGACAGTGTCCTGCCAGAGATGAATTTAACAGCTCTGCTTCTCTTTTGTCAGTGCTGCTCTTCTGCATAACTGCGCACGCACGCACGCACGCACGCACGCACGCACGCACGCACGCACGCACGCACGCACGCACGCACGCACACACACACACACAATATAGAAATGTCCTCACTATGATGATTTTGTGCTAAAATTTGGACACACAAATATAAAAAGACATACACACACACACACACACACACACACACACACACAGAGAACTCACTCTCAATCTCACCTCACTTTGCATCGCCTTGTGAATGTAGCTCACTATCCAACCACAGCTCAATAACAAATCGTTTGACAGACTATACATTTCCCTCATATCTATAATACAACAACACACCAGAAATGTCAAAATGGAAAGTTAGTCAGGCAAACTTTCCTCTCTGCCAGTGGTCTAAAAAAAACAGCCTTGGCCTGCACAGTTTCTAAACACTTGAGAGAACATTTTGATTTATAGACCCTATTTCCCATATTCACAATTGCACCATATTCTTCTGGCTGCAGTGTGGTTGTCATTATTAAAAAGTTTAATTAAAAAAATTCAAGGTTCTTTCTCTTTTAGTTATTCAATTTCCTTCTTTAGCTTTGATAAAGGTTTGGAATGATAGAATTACAGCAGGTTTCATTCCTCTATTAATTATAATGAAACACAAAAAAACGAAGGAATTTCAAATTTGTACATTAAGGTCTCCAGCATGTGCGATTTATTTAAGGCCCTTATGTACCTATACTCCATCCACACAGGTGTTTTCACTTATGCTACACCATTAGATAATTCTCAGGACTGTGTGGGTGTGTAAACCTGGCTTGACTGACATCTTGCTCTTGTTACTTTAGCTTCACCACTGTTATTTTTGTTATTGGTCAATATCACATAATTCTAAGCACAGCCGCTCTGCTTCAGCCTGACAGGAAGTGAAATCAGTCTCAGTAACTGAAAAGTGCTTTTACAGGAATATATTGACATTTTGGAAAATACGCTTATTTGCTTTCATTACAAGAGTTAAATGAAAGATTAAAATGTAACATGTTAACTAGTAATCTTTAAACGCATATACTAAGCTAACCTAGCTTGTGCCAAATAAAATTACCCTTCATTATACCACAACTTCTTAGTTTTGTCTCTCAAACTTTCCTGTGTATCTCTACATTACTGCATTCATGATGATAACTAGCATATTTATCACTTGGAATTCATGCTATTTGAAAAAAAAGGCTCTTGATTTAGGACAGAAATGAACAAAAATCAGGCTTCACATTTTTAATTGGCGACCACTGTTTGTGCTGAAATGGCGTATTTTTTTATCCAAAATGAAAAACCTAAAAAAGGGTATTATATTTACATTTGTTGGCTAGAAGTTAAACACCAGTACACGATCCAGGTGAAAGACATGGAAATAAAGGAGTAGCAGTTCTTAAATTCCAGTTAGTTAGCTCTGGTAGCATAGTATGATGAGAAAGAAATGTCATTCTGTATCCATACAGAAAATCCCAAATGGGTCTTTGTCTAATATACCCTGTTGTGAAACACCATATGATATTATAGTTTGCACAATATTCTAATTATACCCTTCAAAGCAAAGTCAGGGTTTTTGGGAAAGGAATATAACGGATAGTATTAGTATCATACAGTATTTGAGAGAGAACTCTCCTTTGAAAGCTAGGACATCTTTAGGACATCTTGAAAACCTGGATGCAACTTTGAAGGGGCTATCTGAAAGTTTTCTCTGCAGCCAAACGTGGTTTCTTGCCAGGAGCGGCTGTTGGTAATTGTCGCTTGACAAGAGCTTTGGCCATCATTGTGTTTACAAGACAAGAGGTTATAATACGCCCTCTGAGCGGCGCTATGTCTTCAGGGCAGACTGGAGGCTACAGTGAGTCGCTATCGGACAATGATGAGGCAGGCGGGGCTAGCTGGTTTGCGTGCTAAACTTAAATAGACTACTTTGAGGTAAGTTGAATTGTCATGTGGGGATAGTTGGGGTGCATGGCAGTGATCTGCTTTTTGTTTTGTTTGTGTCACTTCTGATTCTAAGTTTTCAGTGCACCTGGTGTAATATATTGCCAAACTGACAAGAACATTTAGGCAGTAAAAGACATTACTGTATCAGCTACTGTGAGGCGGGCTTGACGTTGTGGGTGGCAAGTACAAACAGGACCTCCATCATGACGTCTGTCTTTGTAGTGATGTGTAGTGATATGTGCAGTGCAAACGTCAAAATGAATCCCCTGATATCAAATGAAGGGCAGATTTGAGAACGTGTCATCCTCTCTTTAAAGTTTGCCTCTGATGAAATTCTAATTAACTTCAATCCTGGGTGACAACTGAGGACAAGGGGTGGGGAACAGAGACAAGGATAACATGGTAAAAGGACGAGGTAGGGTCTATCTCTGATGAACGGTGATGACGTCTCTGTCAGATTGTGACAGACAAGCATTGCGCTTGCCCATCTGTGGACTCTTTCCAAGTCAAACAGAATGGATGCTGCTGCAACTCTTTAAGTAAATCCCTACTTCGCTCGGTGTGACTGAGTTGGAAAGGTGACAAGCAACCAAATATTACTGCATCAACTACTGTCACACATCTGCCTTCCTTTTGGGAGGACGACATGAACGGATGGAGCAGACTGCAAGGTAGTGTGCTGCTTTGATGCCTCCTGCTACAGCATCCAGACTCCAAATAGAAAATGTGAATGGAGCATAATATCAGGCACATGGATAATTTTGATATTATTCTGTCTCAGCAAATCATTGCTCTTCTCTATTCATCTTCCCCTGCTGTAAACACACAAAAACACCAGATAAAGAGTGGGGAATGCTTAACTGAGAATCAGTATTCCATTTCAGGCTCAGCCATAGTACTGAAGCAGGATGAATTAATATGAAGACAGAAAAGTTGGTCCCCTGTCACCCCAGGCATAATGCAGTCTCAAGCATATCAGGGTGCCCCAGCTGTGACCATGCAGTCTTATCATTTCAGAGCCATGTAACACTTTCTACACTCCGTTTCTCTTCCTCACTAACTAGAAAATCAACTCCAATGCATCTTGTTGCCAGTGATACTTTTCCTTCCGCAGCCACTAAGCAGGGGAACGGAAATAAATCAGAGTGCTCTTTAAGGTCAGGAAGAGAAATCACATGTGTTCTTGTTCCTGATTGTAACACGGCTGCATAGAGGTTTCTCCAAGCAGAAGAAGACAGATAAAAAAAAAAAAACACTTTTTTTTTCTGCATTTGGATGAATAATTCCTTTGGTTGTTGGACTGTTTCGCCTGCAGAGACACTGTTCTTTAGAAAACATTGGATAAAAATGTCTTTCTTTATCAGAACGGTAACGCTGCAGTCGAGGAGAGGGGGACAACATTTCTCATGATGAGTCATGTTTAATGAGAAAAATCAACCTGTTTAGGTGAATGTGTCATATTTAAAGCTGTCAAGTCGCCAAATGAATAAAAAAACAAACAAACAAAAAAAAAAAGCAACACATCTCTTCTCTGGTTGAATCCCTTTTGTGGTTTTGTGAGTCAGAGATTAGAGTCAGCATTCGTAATGAGGACAAGTAGGGAAAAAAAGGTCACAGATCAATATCTATACAAGTTTTAAAATGTTTTCATATCTGCAGGGGGCAGGTGATTATCTGTTATAGATCATCAATTAATATCCACCTGTACCACCCATGAGGGACACTTACTGTAACTGGCACATACCATCAAGACTTATATTTAACTTATTAATTCCAGGTTGCAGAAAATGCAACTGCTGACTGTGACCACTTACATGCACATGCTTAAAACAAGACACCCTCAAACATAATACGATTTTAAATGGGAATCATTTGCAGAATCTGTTGAAAGACCTGCTTCAAAATAATGAATTAAAAAATAGATTAAACCGTGAGAGTGCATAAGGTATGTACAGTATATGCATTACATGCTGCTGAGAAAAAATCCATTCACTTCTTCACACTCTTTGGCCTTGCAAGATATTGGACGATATTGGACATACCATGAATTATGTTCCCACCATATTCAGCTTCACCTATTAACATTTTCAAATTATTTCCAATAGCTGCAGATATATACTGTAATTAAATCAATCCAGCAGTCATCTCTCAGCCTGCAGAATTGTAATTGGCAAATTAATCACAGCTTATGTCAATACATTACAACTACTGTAAAGATTTCACTGTCATGTGATGTCTCTATAGCTGTGAAACCACTGCCTGTTCACATTTTCATTGATTTTCAATAATCAGTGAAAAGATTCTCCACGGAGAATCAAAACCTACGCCACCGTGAAACCTCACAGATTCATCTTGGAGTGTTGGGAATTTACAGGTTTACTTAAAGTCCATTTCCTTTAATCCCTGTAGTTAATTGAAGTCATGACTGAGCTTTGAGCTGTATGCATGGTGCCTGCAAGCCATGGCAACAGGTCTGGTGAGACAGTGTCTGCAATTACATGACTAATTATAGCATCAGATCAAACTGCAGGTGAATTAGAGCCTGATGGCTTCTCTGAAGTGTGAAAAGCAACCCTTCTAAGTGGCAAATGGCAGGAGGGGCGGCTTGTCTCAGATATCTTTAAACCAAACACTGTCGACCTGCAGGTCAAAAGTGAGTTAAATATGTGGTTTATACTGAGAAATTAAAGTTAATTAAAAAGAAAGAACAGACTGTCCCCATCTGACAGCCAAGCTACTGAAAATGCTCAAAGCCAAAATTCTGTGTCACTTACAATGAAGTTGCAAACTAAACCACAAAATCTAACGACATATTACATAAGGCAATATGCTTTTAAATTACTGTAGCAAAATTCCAAGGACACATCTTTTTTTATAAAGTATGTAATGTTAAATGACATGCTTAGTAGTGCAAGCAACGCAGTTATCATCCAGCTCCAGCTGAAAGATCGTTTCAGTCTTTCTTGATGTAAATCCTAGATCACAGTGCCCCCTTCTGGCCAGACCAAGCTACACTTGGGCCTCAAAAAGACAGGACTATCGTGTGGAAATGGAGCATGATTATTGGACTCACTCTAGTGTGCTGATTGTAGGATGAAACATCATCCACATGGGGCTGCCTGGAAAGCTCCTGAAAAATGGGGAATCTTTCCTCTCTGTGGGCGAGCATTAAAAAGAAGCAGACAGTGAGCTGTTAAGAGTTAGGCATGACATCGTGATGGAGGGTAGCATATCTAAGCTCTTCCATCTGTGTTCCATCTTTTTACAGACCGTTTTCTTCTGAGCAGCCAACCATACAGTTTCTCAGTAAGCCCCAGTGCGCGCACACACACACACACACACACATACACAAACTATTCGATTCTCCACGTCAAAGCCGTCCATAAAGGCTGGTTGTGGCCTTGGCTTTGGAGGAAAAAGATGGGATCCTTATCCCGAAAGGTTTTATATTTCTCAGCCACTCGACTCTGCTTGGCGCCATTCAGGCCGTGCTTGTTTTCTA
This sequence comes from Seriola aureovittata, assembly GCF_021018895.1. NCBI lineage: Eukaryota > Metazoa > Chordata > Actinopteri > Carangiformes > Carangidae > Seriola > Seriola aureovittata. Next base: position 8,992,359 of record NC_079374.1, on the reverse strand, counting down.
AGCATTAGGATTAAAATCTCTCTCTCCCATGACAGCGCCAAGAAAAATCTAAAAAAGGAATCTAAGAATTTGAGATGTCTGCCTCCAGGGGCCGTTTGTGCTTCACCTCAAAAATACAGAGCCAATTTATGCTTCGTCCAACTTATTTCCATATAGTGCTTCAGTTGAGCTTACATCCATTTGTGGGAAATGAGGACGATTTTGTTTCCCCCGCTGTTCAAATGCAGTTGGGAGCTGCAAAACTGAACAATCATGATCGTTCCTACTGGTATGAATATGCAATATATGTTTATGCAGATATGATTCCGTGAAACAGCCAGAATTACAGAATACATTTAGAGAATAGCCTATCAATGTGTAATCAAATGTAATGCATGCACACTGAATGAAATATGCATGACAAATTGGCTTTGGAGAATACAGAGCAGGCAGGTCCTCTGAACCTTTGCACAAGAGCTCATTGAAATTCCTTTCATTATGACTATGGCACTACAGAGAAACAGAAAATAAGAGGGACAGACAGAGAAAGATGAGTATAATGATGTCTGATAACAGAGGCAGGAAAAACCTTGCATCACATCCTTGAATATCATTACTAAAAATTATGCAATTTCACTTTGAAAAAAAAAGTAAACAAAAACACAGAAGATGAGCATTTAGTCGTTTTATTTACAAATGTTGCTGTTTTCCTCAATACCATTCAGTAGGATATATATTCTCCACATGGGAACCTGCTTCTGTGTACAATCCTCCATCTATCAGTGATAACTCCAGACAAGTGCTATCCAAGCAGACAGATCTTTATTTTTAAATATATTTTGAAAGAACTCTAATAATTACTTCTCCCTGTTACAAATGAAAAGGCACATACGCTTGACAAGAACACCTTGGTCGACAAACATGTTAACACCACAAGATTCAGCAGAAAAACAAGCATGAAAATGAGGAGAAGATCCTGCAGAGTTCTCCCTCAGTATCTCTAAAATCTGTCTCAGTGAAGGTCATAAGAAAGCTCTGCCTCTGTAATCTTATAGTCAGTTTACTGCTTGACTAGTTTCATGGCTAAAACATTTAAAATCTCTGGTGCATGCAGAACCCTTACTCTTTATACAGCTGTAATACTTAATACGATATAAACACATTAAACTAGATAACTTCTTTGCAAGCTTACCCTCTCAATCACACACTGTGAAAACACAAACATAATTCTCATCAATGAGTCAAACTGGGTTTTCTAGTGTCATAAATGGAACTACATCCAAGCCAAGTTCTCCCAGCTATCTGCCCATGGCTTCACTGTTCACTTTCAATGTTCATGGGTTGTTGTCACAAGTAGTCTCTTCATCAATCTGCTGGAGTACAGCCACATCACATAGCGGTTGGCTGGCCAGCTAAAAGGAAAAGAACAGCAACATTACACTTAAGGGAAGCCAAAACCGACACGTCCTAATACTGATCGGATTGATCACGCACTTACTTTTGAATCGCATGTAGCAGGAGTTACAGAAGAGCTGTTTGTTTCGTATTCTGACTTCAGCCCCTGCTTCTGATCCTCCGAGGTCAGACTTACAGTCGATACACTGAGGAAGTTTAGGAAAGGGAAGAGTTAAAAAGCCACTCAACTGATTAGAACTACACTGAAGACCACAGGTGGAGTGATGAGGAAAGACAGACCAAAAGCCTTTGATTGTAGATACAGAAGGAGACAAATGAAGGAAGAAGAGGAATGAAAGTCAAAAGACAGGGAAGGTAACCATTCAGATGCATGACACCAAACTCAAGACCAAAATTCCAGGATCGAAAATCAGAGTTAAGCGTAGGAAGAAAGAAACAAAGTGAGGGGTTGATTAGTTTGGCACTCAGGTTTTGGCACAGAAAAACTTTGCTCAGCTGTAGAGGGATCAGGACCTTGAGATTCACCAGGATTTACCAGGTTAGTAATAAGAGAAAAACAGTCTGGAGGGATCAAGTTAGATTTGAGGATTGGCTGAGTCGTGCTGCAGATGTGCTCCGATGCCGACGGGAGCCCAACTCTCACCTTAAAACAGCCCAAATGATAACAGAGCCCAAGGGACTCGATGATCATGGCCGCTCCCTTTCCCAGCGGGGTGTCACAGAACGTACAGATTTTCTTGCCACTCACTGACCTGGATTACAGAATGTACAGCTGTGATTTGAGAGCCGAGCACAGATGCATGAAGCATGTATGAATGTTAACACAGACACAGACACAGACACACACACACACACACACAGAGACACAGACACAGACACACACACACACACAGACAGACAGACAGACAGACAGACACACACACACACACACACACACACACACACACACACACAAAGCACATGTTCACACTGGTATACAGTGGGGTTAAACTAATTAATTGTTTGTTCACTCAGTTGTTTTTGCCTTCTGGATGTAAATGATTGTTTTTGATGTTAATTTTGGATGTGGACCAAACATGCCCACTGCTAAAATGGAACAGAAGCTCCATAAAAATATTCTGTAAAACATTTAAAGTTTTTGTATTTCTATTTGTATGATTGTCTTTGAGAAGCGCTACCTCTTCAGGGCAGACCCTACACTTCTGTGACTCGGTATCGGAAAGTGACGAGACGGTCCAACTGGACCGGGGCTAGCTGGTTAGCATGCTAACTTCAGTAGAAGAAAAGAAGTGATGGAAATAGAAGCACTACTAGAGACAGCTCTTGGTGAGTAAAGGAGTAAAGTTTGATGCTGAACTTGAAATGTTTCTGCTAGACTGGTAAGTAAAAAGCCACTAATGCTAACGTTAGTTATACAGCGAGAGCAAAACTTACAAATAGCTCCTTTAAATAATTTGTTTAAATTTAAGATTTTTGTCTTATGTATAAAGTATTTAGTAAAGTTTTTTTTATGCCTGAAAAAAAATGAAATTCAGAGCAAACAATGATAATTTGTCATTTTGACAGACAAACAACAATGCTAGGCTTTTGCTTCATGATGCACAAACACACAAGTGTAACAATGAAATTAAACAGGGGACCTGTACAAAAAGACCAGATGTAAATAGACTTTATGCTTATATAACCTGTTGGATCTGGAATGGAGGGTGAATGTATGGAGCATGTCAATATCAACTGCAACAGCATATTACAGTACATTCAAAAATATTAAAAGAAAGAAAAAGTTTCAAGATTCCCTTTACCACCATTCCCCATCCATAGTTATGGTTTAACAACACCACCACCATTTTGACTATGTCTCTACAACCCAGTACACCAGTGATAGGTTAGAGGCAGCTTGTTGGGAGTGTTAAGCGAAGCAGCATTACTGACTTTACCTGCTCCGCTGCTGAGGGCCACCAGCCTCAGACGTGGGCTCTGGAGAGGTGGTGGGTGAAGGAGTGGAGAGTGACGGGGAAGGTGTCTGCCGGGACCAGGGGGCCGAGGGAGTTCCCGCCCCGCCACGGAGGGAGCTCATGGAGTAGGAGGAGGGCAGAGTGGAGGAAGCGGGCCGCTGGGCCGCAGACCCGCCACTGTAAAAGGAAGTGCTGCCGGAGAGGGCTGAGTGAGGCCGGGTGTAGTTTTGGACATAAGAGTTGCTTTTGGGTGTCCATGATGAGCGCCAGGAGTTGTAGGAGGCATCCAAGTTGTCAAGAGACTCGCCTCTGCAAAGCCAACCCATGCCACGCCCACGTTAACTGGTTAGTAAAGACATTTAAACCGTCTGGCTACCAACTCTACCTGTGGCAGTTGTTTTTGTTTGACATTTATGGTACAGCCCATTTTGCCAAAGCAAAGTCAGAGTGGTAGCCAGAGTGATAAATGTTTTCATTTCAAGTGAACAGAATTTTAGTAGGTTTATAAAGCCAACCACCATTGTCACACAACAGAGATTACATTTTTTACTCCCATATATGCTAGAGTGACCGTACCGGCGCATGGATGGTATGTCACTCTCCTGGCTGGTGGCGGTGTTGGAAGAGCGCTGGCGAATCCAGCTGCTGTCCGTCAGGAGTGGAGTTTTCTTCTTCATCTCGTTCAGGATCTGCTGCCTCTCCTGCTCAGCATACGACAGGGACTGCTGACCCACTGCACCGCCCGTCACTGCACCCAGAGGGGAAAGATAAACGAAACATTATGCTAGGTAAAATGAAAGGTTTCTCGGAGGTCAAAAATAGATCACAAATGGCGACGGGCACAGAAACAGGGAAAAATGGGATGAACAGAATGAGATTGTGATGATGTAGATACGTTTCCCAAGTTTTATTATGAAGTAATCTGCTGCAGCCAATGATAAGACAGTTCCTTTTAAACTCCTTTTAGTTACGTCATGGCATAAAAAATGCATTAGATTAGCATGCATTAGCTCTATCCACCCCAGAGAAATCATACTGCAATCAATCACGTAATTGTTTTTGTCACATGAAATTCTCTGGTGCCTCCACTGTTAATCAAACAGCTGTAAAAGTTTAGAATTGGTGCAATGTCATAATTGATTGATCGGCTGAATCAAAGAGGTCAAAATAAGAGCTGATTGACCGGCTTTCAGATTAAAACCGCGAGGCGGAGCTTCAGGGGCCGAGCCCACCTCTCTCCGGCTCTCTGTATCTCATGGCATTGAGGATGTTTCTCCTCTCCGTCTCCAGCTCTGACGCAGCCCTCTCACTGCGGGCCTGCTTGTCACACGCATTCCTCAACTGCTCTTCCAGCAGCCAGTGAGCCATGCCTCCCGGCGGAACATACACACCTACGGTAGGGTACAACCCACATATATGTGCAACAACATGCGTACATGGAGTCATTTATAAAACCGCCAATAGGAAGAGAAACACAGGTCACAGTTGACATGACTTCAGCTAAATCCAGAAAACTGACCTTTCTTCTGAGGCTTTTCTTCTTCATCAAGCTGGGGAGATGATTTGGATTTTGCCCTGTCAAACGAAACGAAGACAGATGCAATTAAAAAATGACTTTGTTTGAATGAGTCGGTTCAAATGCGTCCAGTAAGAGTACCTGGACACCTCAACTATTCGGTGAACATGTGACAATTTTATTTTAGTAAAGGAAACTTATTGGAAAGGAAAAAACATGACTTACTACTTCAAATACATACATGATGTTAAATTTTGCATCTACTGTAATGCTATCCGGTGTTAGTATTTTTAGGTTGCAATGACACATAAGTGATAAATTCTTCTTGTTTGTTAAAATCTGGCGTTGATGTTTTGGCAGGATTATATGCTTGTGAGACATTGCTTTGGCAGGTTCGGTAATCGGTACAATTCAGGCAAGAACAAACTGTGTTGCCGAGATAAATCCTGATGCTGAGAATTATGCTAAGAATTCAGAGAAAGGTGAATTTGGGGCTGGAAACGTGGAGAAGATAAAGTGAAAGCAACATTCATTAAATACAACCAATGACACTTTACTTGTTCCCCTATTTAACATTTACAGACATTATACAAACATTTAATAAATGGTTTATAATACACTCAAATGTAGATGTAAGCACATATAGGGATATTTTAAGTGTTAGGTGATTATAATTTCTCCTATGAATACATATTTTTGTGCTACTGTTGTTAATGAATACAATTAAAAAATACCTATATGTACTTACAACTACATTATGGTGGGTTATAAACCATTTACTAATTGTTTATATATTGTACTGCTTATAAATGCTAAATTGGGGACCTATAATAAATATGCCAATTTAACTTATTCAAGTCATTATACTGAAATACTGTAATAAATTGTGCTCATTCTAAGGCATTATTGTTATTGTTATTACACATCAAAACAGGGTAAGAAGCAAAACATGTATCGCATAAAAAGTACATGATGTAACAACAGGGTTTATTAGTGCCAGTGGATGATTAGTTCAATATAGAAAGAAACATTATCTTTAGGTGCAGTTTTACAAACACATACACACTCTCCTGTACTAACCTGTCTGTAAAGGACAGTGGAGGCTGGACATTGGCAAAGCCATGGGAGCTACCAGCCCTTTGGTGAAGAGCAGTGTGTAGAGGGAGATGGGTTACAGCACAAAGGTGGGCAACAAAGCACATGCAAACTCATTAGTTGCAGTTATGTTAATGCACATACAGTAAAGCGGGTAATGTTTGACATGTGAATGTGTTATTATCAGCTTGATGGACAGATGAAGGAAGGCTAAAGACATGAATTAAAGTGTTTAAGGAGAGTACAGGAGGAGCAGCGTCTTTACTGACCACTGGCGCTGCTGCCGCTGCAGCTCCAGCGCTCTCTCCCGCTCTCTGCGCTGCTGCTCTGCAGCCTCCTGCTGCCTCCTCTCCTCCTCCCTCTCCTCCTCTCTCCTCCTCTGCCATTTCAGCTCTTCCTCCTCCCTCCTCTTCCTCTCTTCCTCCTCCTGCCTTTCTTTCCTCTTCCTCTCCTCCTGGAGACGCTGCAACTCTCGCTCCTCCTCCTCCCTCCTCCTCTTCTCCTCCGCCTGCCTCTGGTGCTCCTGTTCCTCCTTCCTCTTTCTCTCTGTCTCTTCTTCTTCCCACAGAGTAGAAGTGGGCTGGTTGAATGGAAAGAGGGGCGATTGTGGGCTGATGATGTGGCTGTTCACCTCCAGGCTCCCAGGCTGCCAGAGAGATGAAAGAACAGAAAGGAGGAAGCGTTAAAACACATGATGGCGTTAACTAATCTGACCCAATTAACCCCTAGGAGGAACTGCAACAAAAATGAAGAAACTCATGTTATTCCCACTGGTGAAAAACCAGCAAGTGTTTTGAAACTCCAACTAGAGGGGAGTTTTTTTGCAACTCTAGGAGCCGAAAAGACGTCTGTCATTACTGAAAGGAAGGCCACACATGTTGCATGCTCTGTGTGAATATCATCCACATGACTGGACATTGTTCTGCTCTCGCTTTCACTCACTCTCATGTGAAAAGGACCTGTTTTTTAAAAGCCAAAAAGTACCAGTGTCTGGCCACATAATTGCAGGAAAATTATAGCAATTTTGATCAACAACACTATCAAAGCTCTTTGGATACATTTAGACAATTTAGTGCTATGAGTCAGAACTTATTGCCACCTTGTAATACTCTCCAGCTCATTCAGGTAGTAGGGAATCATTTATACACATTAAAATGCCCATGTTACCTGCTGTTGGACCACGTTCTTGGCAATCTCCTGCTGAGCCTTCAGCCACTCCTCCTGCAGTTTCTCCTGGTCACGCTTATATTTCTCCTAGGGTGAAAAAAAATAGGACGAGAGGTCAGAGGTCATGCCGTTTTAATGACATGCTGAAAAACACCAATCACACCAGAACTCAGGATCTCCACATTTATTCTCTATAACAGTATGCAGCATGAAACAAAGTCGTTACACACACACACACACACACACACACACAGTGGCAGGCTCTCTTCTGATTCTATCTGTACAAAGCATTTTAAGATCCTTATCTCACTGCAACAGCTGTCGACACAGAATTCATTCAAAGATAAAACTACAGGCCTTATATTCCCTTTTTTACGCCAAAAAACAAGGCAAACAAACTTGCAATTCTACCATGTTGTGCCTCTGTAACTTTGGTTAAGTATCTCTTATATTCATTCTGACTTTTTAAAAAAAATAAAATTTAGAGCGTTTCAAAGGAGAACAGGATTAGGACTGTAACTACAAGGCTTTAAAGGGCAGTAACTTTTTTATTTTAAGTACATTATTTTCAGGCTTTTCAAGTTAAGGTTAAGTTTTGAGAATGGTCACCAAAAAAAAAAAAAACAACATAAAAATAAATATACAACACATACAAACCTACACAGATCTATTTAAAGGGACGGTATATTATACGGCCATGCAGTACCGCAGTACAGCAGGAAGACTGAGTAATAACATAAAGAATACAAATCCGTTGTAGCTGTATTATTTTCAGATAATTCCAAGCTCACCTACATGTTACCTAACCATCCTGAAAGTTGATAAACCTACAGAAGCTTGCCCTGGGCAGGAAGTCTCCCTGGCACATCATGAAATCAGGCCGTTTATCCAACAGGGAATAAGACTGGAGGAGTAACGCGGCTTCCCGGCTACACTACAGCTCTGCTTGGACACCTTTGATCTCCATCCAAAAATAGACCCTCAGAAACGTGTTTTGACAGGATTCTACTACATTTAAGTTGGATACTGGACAGACGCTTTACCTTCAGCTGCTTGAGCACCGTCTAAAGTTTTCTGGTTTGAGCCTATTAGGAGCAGACTCTGTTGGATGTGAGCTCTGCGCCTCGTCTCGTTGTCAGATGGGACGCAGAGCAGATTTCCAGATGGCTATTTCAGATCAAGTGCATTGTGTGGTTGCTTCGTTTGGTATTTTCAGTTTTTACTGCTGGACTATACACTCCATTTCCAGTTTATTAGATACACCTATCTAAACCGACTGCAATCTAATACAACAAAAATACAGGTCCGATACAAGTTGAAACTGTTTCAGAGAGATGCTGATTCAGCTGTATGGTCATTGTAGAGGTTGTAACTGTATTGTGTTATTCTGAAAGCTGTTTCTTTCATTTTGTCCACTCTGTTTATACCAATGAGCGCAGAGTGAACATGAGAATACTGTGTATATTCTATACAAATTAAAATACGGTCCTAGTCTTTATCAGTTTATAACATTTGTGATTTGATGCTGTAACAGTTCAATTTATTGTCTGGATTAAAAAGTACACTGTCTAGAAATCAGTGTAACAGAATACACCATAACCACAGCACAAACACCTCTTTGAAACATTTCCAACAAAACTGAGCCGGGGGTATCTAGGAAACTGGCAACTGAGTTGAAACATAAGATCAGTGCTACATAAGTATGCCTTTATGTACCTGTAGGAGGCGCTCCTGTTCCTTCTGCCATTTTTCTTGTCTTCTGCGCTCCTCCTCTGGGTCCCAAGACCAGCGGCTGGAGGAGGGAGTGATTGAAGGAACAGGTATCTGGAGACAAAGAAGACAGACATATAAAGTAAATGTACATGCTTGTACATCCGGGCTAATAAACCGTTCAGGCTTGTGACAGCAGTTGGCTGGTATTTACTACCTACTGTTTTCCTAACACCTTCACCCGTTTCTGACGTTGGTTTTAAGGTAAAGCTTGAAACTGCAAATATACATCCATCCATTTTGGGAGTAACTCTCTCCTCACATTTGTTATATAAGTTAACTGCATCACTGCAGCCATCAGCTGATCAAGTCAAATCAATTTTTATCTACAGTCTATAGCCCAGTATCACAAAATTATCTCAGAAGGCTTTCGAACCTATGCAACGTACAATACCCTCTCTCCTTAGACCCTTGAGAATTTAACTTTCCATTTTCAAAGATTCATTAAAATGAAGGCTCCCTGCAATCATAGAGGAGTAATTGGGAGACTAAAAGGCTTAAGAAGCAGAGGAAACCTGCCTCTGAAGTGAGCTAGCAATGCGGTCCATGTGAGATGCTTAATAATTGATCTGAGCTTTGTACTAACTGTGGGTATCTGCTTTAAAAGATGCTAGAGGAGCAAACACACTCAGTGCATAATAATACTACTCACATCTGGCATTGCAGGCTCTGATCCTCCTTGAAAAGAAACAAAAAACCATGTAGTCAATACTTGTGCCATGCACAGGCAGAACAGTGAGACAAAACGTAGATATACAAGTTAACCCTGAGGCCGTACGCCACAGCAACACAAAGTTGACCAGCTTATTAAAGTATCAACTTGATTTTTAAGTTGAGTATCAATTCATCATTGAGCAAGACATTTAAAACCATGGTAATTGATGTTTTCAACAAGCCTCCAGCAACAACGGTCACATTTCACCCACTAGGACTTGTTGATTGATTCTCTCAATTCAAGCTCACCCACTTGTTGACATTCACATTGGATGCAAGCCCAATAGTTCTGAATAGGAAAATCAATAAACCGATTGCGAGAACAACAAACTGAAAGAAAAACACATGCATCAGCATCATGCATAAGAGGCACAACATTGCAGCGTAGCCAGTCTGAAAAAAAGTCTAGCAGACGCTTCAATACATACATGCCAAGAAAGCAACAGGAACACATTTAACTTCATGCCCAGCAAAGTGAAAAGTGCAACCATGTGTTAAGCCTGGACACCACTCAGAAACACCACAAACACAACAGGATTTTAAGATTTGTATTTGTGGTCGGTACTCTGGCACTGTGTCTGACATTCTGTGCAGCCTTTGTAGCCAAATATGTTCACACACTATTTTTTTTTTTACATTGTCTTTTCAGTTTTCTTATTTTTTGAAGGTTTCTTCTTACATTCAAAATGAATCTAAAACAGCTTGTTTTGCTTGGTATGATGTTTTTTTTGGAGGAGACACTTCTCCAGAAGTTGGACAATCATGGCACTAGGCCGTCTCGGTTTGAACAGAATGTCAGTGTCACAGACTGTACCAAGCGAAGGTGAGGAGGTCACTGCACATTCAACCCTGTTTACCACAGAGGTAGACCAGCGCACTGACACTGGACCCTGAGCCGCCTGAAGGAGGGAAGGGGCACAGCAGAAGGGTTAAGTTTTGGCACCAGACAAGACTCTCAGAGGAACAGCCCCCCCCCCCCCCCCCCCCCTACAAAAAAAAGGACCCAGGGAGGAATCTATTTCAATACTGACATGATTAATCAATTGATAATAGGTTCCTCATCCATTGAACATGAGGATGTAGCTGATAAAACAAACAAACAAACAAACAAACAAACAAAAAAAAAACATGCAAAAATCCCTTAGAAATCTGAGGAATTCAGTGACACAGAAGCACAGAGAACCCAGCCGATAGATGACAGAGAAATCATAATTATCATTAAGAGTACACCGCCCCTCTTCGGTCAGTGCTTTTTCTTCTTTTTTTTTTACCTTGTTCAAAAAACTCTGACCTCCGTTTTAAGTTTTTCAAAGATAGGGGTTCTGACTCTACATGAGAAATGAAAAATAAGATACAGTGAGGCACAGCAGAGGAGAGCAACAACTTCAACCAGGGCGAGATACAACCTTATATTTATATAATACATGAATTACACAAACGTATCAATTATGTTTTGCAAATATAATTTTCCGTTAATATGTGTTTGCAAAAATTGTTCTCCCACAGCTATCAACAAACACTCACACTCCCTACTGGTGTGTTTTTGTGTCCAATACAGAAATAGTCATCAAGATCAATTTCATAACCTTTCTGACTGTGTGCTCTGCTCTTTACCTTTGTTCCTCATGGTCACCGACGCCTCACGGAAACTTCCATTAACTCCGTTTGAAGCCACATCCTACAGGGAGACATGGCAGGGTGTCCGCTCATTAAAAACAACAGGAACAATGCAGGGATAAAAACTGATCAAGAGTCAACCTGAGTGATCCTGGGTCACTTACAATGACTGGCTTGGCGGGGGCCTCTTTGGATGTCAGCGTTTCCTTGGAAATGTGTGAGGTGAAATCCAGACTGGATTTTGCAGTGTTTGGGTCAGATGAACCTAGAAGTATCGGATGATCTGTACTGGTCAGATTGATGGTCTTATGGCTTTTAAATGGCAGGGAAGGTTGATCTCTGTCCCAGTCTGCACGCAGATAATGCAGTGGCAAAAAATAGGATGTGTATATGCACATAAAACCACACGATTTTGTGCATTTTCTGTATTTTGATAATAGTTCTGTATATGTGAAATCCAACATATATATTATAATTGTCTATGTGCATAAAAGAAGACTAAAAAGCAGGGGACAAGGTTGCCGTTATGGTGTTGTTATAGAGAGCAGCAGGGGGTGACAGAGAAACCACCTTCCCCAGCCATGCAGCCTATTAAAGCTTTCATAAACCCACACAGTGTTTCTAACAGGCTCACCACCACTGGACTTCACTAAACTATATTAACCAGTACCGTGTGTTAGTTCAGGTGAGCTACTCCGAGTGGTTTATTACTTTTATAAGGTGAGACTGACGTAACTGGAACAAGTAAGTCTGTTATGCTAACACTGTAAAAACAGCACACTCATAGGACCCATGGACCTGAGCTGGGTTAGTTCTCCACAAGGAACACACCGCAGGGACAGAGAGAGGAATGCTTATGAGAGAGAAAAGGCAGTAAAAAGAAGAAACAACCAGTAGAAATACAAAGAAGAAAAGAATATGGAAAAACAGAGCAAGAAAAACACACAGGGGAAAAAAAGAGAAGAAATAAAAGCCACAGAGGTCAGCACAATAGCGGTCCGCCCTCATCAGATGAGAAAAAAAAAAAAGTTACAGGTCCTTCACCATTTAGCTGTCATGAGATCATTCATGGATCACTTCACAATAGTTTACAGACCAATCTAAAGTGTCAAAACTGTTTAGCAACGCAAGCAGCATAAGCAAAACTGTCAGTCCAGGAATGCAACCATTAAAGTGGTTCAATTCAATTTCACACAAACAAAAAAACAAAACAAAACAACACACACACACACACACACACACACACACACACACACACACACACACACACACACACACACACACACACACACACGCACAGTGTTCAGATGACTCACTGTTCTTGCCATGACGGCGAACATCCATGACCAGGCTGCCCTCCTGTAGAGCCTCCTCCAAGCAGGACTTCCAGTCTGTGTAGCTCATTTCTGCCACCTGGTGCCCGTTCACCGTCAGCACCTCGTCTCCGGCCTGGAGCTGGCACATCTCAGCGGGGCTGCCTGCACCAGACACAGGGACGGGGCGTTAGCAGCATGAAAGGTGCGCCATTTCCACCGCTGCAGTGACATGGTCGGCTATTACAAGTTACTTATAGGATCCTCAAAAAACAGCCTTCACAGCGAAGCAATTCAACACTATATCAACAAATAATTTGGAAATGTATGCACATATTCACAATGTATTTTCGTGTGCAAGAGGCTGAACAATGCAGAGAATCTCTTCAAACATCTTCACTTTTTACTTCATCTCAAGTGGAACGAGACAGAGCATTAATTACATGGTGACTAGTATTTTATTAACAACATGGTATTCATATTTTTACAATGATGTTTTTCACTGCGCGGCTTTCATGTTTAACGCATGATATTACGATTAACATTCTATTAAGATCAATGCGATTCTTATTAGAATTTTATTTCATCTATTGATCTGCGTGGCTAATTTGTGCAAAATAATACCACTGCTCATTTATGGTCTGTTGCTCTAAACTGCTTTGGCTGCTTGTACTGAACAGTGAATGTGGTCATTATACTGATGCATCGGTGTTTTTGCTTCTTCCTGTTGATTTGTGATGTATTTTTTCATATGGATATCGATATTTGTCTTGTGCATGATGATGTTGTTGCTTTTGCTCTCATTTCAGCATCTCACTGTCTTTTGCTTGTACTTCTTAACTTTTCCCCTCACTGGCTTTAAAACATCTTGCTGCAGCTGAACATTTGCCATGTGGCTGACACTGACACGTTCACAGAAATGTTATTCATTGTGTCCTTATAAGTAAAGACATGAAAATGAAGTGAAACGTTAACACACAGGGAGGTTTTGACACGACATTACACAACAATGCTAGGTAAATACACTTAAATACACCGTAGGCCGAAACTGTTGTGACAAACTTAATAGTTCATGTATCGCTGTGGGATGTGTGCGTCACATATACAGTTTGTGACTAAAAGAAATGGCGTACTGTAATGTGGAGGTGGTGGAAGCTCAGGAGAAAGAGAGGCTCAGGCCCAGCAGATCTGACCCAGATAGGTGTTGCCCTACATAGGCCTGGCAATGCCACTGAAATGGACTGGAAAACCTGCTGACAGCTAACCAGCAGAGCCTGGCTGTAAAATATAATAGTTTCCAGTATTACCCCTGTATCTGTATCTTTGAACACATCAGCTGGTGCTTAGTGAGAGTGATACATAACAATTGCCTGTCTGATCTTTTTCCACCGGGTTTAACCGCAGGGAATGCCGGTTGCCAGACTGGCTGACTTGCGCACATCACATTGGAAGGTGAATAAAGCTCAACCGAGAACAATTCCCATCCCTCTGTTTGAGGGCGTTTCTCTCACACGTCTTTGTAGTTACCAGGCTGGATGGTCGTGACGCGAGCTCCAGTTGAGTCCCAGGCTGCCCGGAAGCCAAAGTCTCTGCTGCTGTTGGGCTTCTGGTTCAGGTTGATCCGCATCTCACAGTAGTTCTCCTGCAAACAAGACCAGCAACACGGGTGAGAAGAGATGAACAGCAAATAAACTTTACAAGCATAAAAGAAAAAAGGAAGAGTTCAGTGTACAACACTGGTCTTGACTTTCTATCACTCTGGAAAGGAGTCAGATTGAGTGTCAGGTTGTGTGTCTGTGTGTATGCAGGCCTACTTTGGCAAGAAAGCCTTGTATTAATCATTTATGGCTATTGATTAAATGCCAACCTGTAGCTACACTTTAATTTCAATTTATACATAAGAAAAGAGGCTGAATCAAATAACAGTCTTAATGATGCATTAGATTGAGTTTTAATGCAAAATTAAAAATACTTTAATTCGTTATCAGAGACAGTATCGATATGTTGCTGTGAGTCTTAAATAAAATTCATGTAACAAAGACATGTATTATTTTTCAATGCCTTCAACATAGCCAACAGAGAGAGCTGATCTGGAGGTGTTTGAAGTACCTGGCTGGTTTCTTTGGCTGGAGCAGGACTGACTGGAGCTTCACTCTTGACCGGAAGAGGGGCAGGTGAGACGCTCTGAGCGGAGGTGGCGCTCTTCCCGGCTGTCTTTTGCGACTCCTCCTCCTCTTCCTCCTCATCTTCACTGCTGTGGGCCGAGCTGGAGTCAGCATCGTCCTCAGAGGTCACGAACTGGCGATAGCGGCTCGGCACTGATGTCTTCTTAGAAACGTCGACCTCGCCGTTGACACGCTTGTGAGAGTCGTCCATCTGTACAGGGTGAACGGCAAAGAATGTTTGAGCCTTAAGAATAAGATAGAGTAAAAGAAACTTCAACAACATCTGGCTGATGATCAGAAAATCATCTATTTCAATCTGTAAAAGACTTTAAAATGAGAGGAAACCAGCTGGTGGCAAGTGTGTGTGTGTGAAAGTGTTTCACGAATTCACAATCAGCCCTGTAGATTATTTCCCCTGACACAATTAAACATTATATATTCTTTTGCATTTACTCTAACAGTAATGAAAGTGAAGGAGGCTGAAAATAGCAGCTCTAGTGGTTGAATTAGCATTATAAAAACACTAGCTTCATCCATTATTCACACAGTAATCAGATCGTACTGTTTGGTAACACTGATGTACTCAAAACAAACAGCACTGTATCTGACCAACAGGGCAAACATTTCTTACTACTACTCCCAGCTTTTAAGTGCTGCTCTGATAGTTTGTGTTTAGTTGTAAAATGAAGTAGTACTCACTGAAATGACCCGGGGAAGTGAGGTGATGCGGGAGGGCTGGGTCCCGAAGGGCCTTGGCGCGACAACTGAGGTTAGACGTGCGCTATCCGATCTCTGGTAGCTCCTGGGGAGGGAGGCGGAAACCCGAGACACCCCGGGAGGCTTGGCTTCCATCGAGTTGAGCTGTGGTTGTTGTTTGTGCAGAAAACCAGAGGAGGGGGCCTCCGCCTCAGTCCGTGCGCCCGACAATGGGCGCCTTGGCTCTGGCACCTTTTGTCGGGTGCTGGAAGCGGAGACGATGGTTGCGGTCTCCTCTGTCTTGGCTGTTCTGGTGTACTCTGAGGCCGGACTCCTCTGTGAAGGTGCAGCTGCTGGAGGCTGGGAGCTGCGGAGAGAGCTGCGAGTGACGGTGGTCGTGGTGTCGCTGCCTGCAAGACCGTCCACACTCTCAACTTCCCGTGAAGCGGGAGGGGAAGCGGCCCTGCCAGTAGCCGGGGAAGCGGCGGGGGGTTCGTTCTCTTTCAGAGAAGGCTCAGAGGGTTCAGACGAAAAGTAAGGAGTGTCAACAGTGTAGCTCCTGGCAGGAAGGGTTCGGGTACGAGGGGCAATGACGGGTCTATCAAATACGTCCTCGTTGTCGTCCAGGTAAGAGAGAGATCCCAGACGACTGCCAATGCTGCTTCTTCCTTTAGTTTCTCTGTGGACCCGACAGAGGGGGAGAAGGGGGATAAGATAAATAGAGAAAAAGTGGACAGTGATGGATGAAATCAAAGATGAAGTACAAAGCGTCGGGGGTAGAGAAGTTGAAATGGGGAGGACAGTGACAGACGAGGAGGAGAGCAGAAAGAGGAGCACGGGTTGAAAAGAAGAGGGTAGGGCAAAAAAAAAAGAAAAAAGGAGGCAGGTTGTAAGCCATGATTAAATTACACTTTCACACTGACTGAAGGCACAGTTCGAGTCTCCTCATTCACTCCTGCAACAAATAATCTCTGCAAAACCTCTCATACACAGCTTCTCTTAGATTACCTTAGCAAAGGATTCCCCTCCGAGGGTAAGAAAGGTGTAAGAGAGGAAGAAATTCACTGTGCGTTGTTTGTTTTGTTTTGGTGAGAAAATAAAAATGTAAATTCTATAACAATAAATCAACCAACATCATAATGCATTATTCTGACACTATCAAAAAGTACCTGAGCAGGTGTGTTTTCCCTTACCTATCCTCTTGCACATCCTTGAAGGTACTGGACCTTCTGTTACCGCCGTAGGTGATCTGCTCTATCTTCTCCCGCTCCTCTTTCTTCTTCACAATGTCAGAGTTGACGCTCCGGCGCCGGCTCTTCCATTTGCTCAGGTCCTGCGGAAAAAGTGAAACCACATCACCTCACGCATCGTTTCCCGACAATTCCGCTTAGATCTAGATAAAACAGACTGGTGGTGTTGCATGTCTTCACGGTACGGTGAAGTCGAGAAGGAGAGAGAAAGACAGAAAAAAGAGAAAGGGCTACATTTGAAGGTGTTCTATTTGTGTGCTTTAGGCTCCTCCCGGCTCACCTCCCCTGTGTATTGGGGACTGTGTGACCTAAATGCTGCTTTAAGACTCCATTATTTTGCCATGACACCAATCAGACTGCTGACAGACACAGCACTGTCACAGGCTGCCATGTACATGCACATAACTTTATTAAACTTAATTTTTCTACCTAACTTTGAACAGTGATGAGTCATTTATGTTGTCTTGGAGCACTGCTGCCCTTCAAGGAATAATCCCAGTGTCTGTCCTACATCATCATTACATCATACATTACATCATAACATTTTCACCTTAATTCTATTACTCGTATTTACAGTATCTGGTGCTTCACTCCACAAACACTGTGATTTGGAAATGAGGACAGTCCGTAGCCACAGGGCAGCGCTGCTCCAATCAGTGCCTGCCTCCGTCTCTGGCTTCTATCTGAACACCTCTCCTTTCACCCTGTGGCCACCTACTGCATCACAACACCTGCTCCCCCTGATTTGCCGCACAGATCCCATAGATCATGTGCTCACCTTTCACTTCAACCTTATCTGTGTTGGAAACCAAAACTTTTTTTTTTCCCCCCATCTTTCTGCCAGTGTCGGCTTGTCTTGATTTGCATAACAAGAATGGTGGGAGTCAAACAACAGATATCCTCGAGCGGGACTGTGCACCACACATACTGTATATCAGTTGTACTCACATCCTGCCACTTATCATCACTGTCCTTTATCTGCTCGCGGTACTTCTGGAGCTCTTCGTAGCGAGCCTGACGGACGACGGTGGGGTCGACCTGGATATCATTTGTTGATTTACTCCTGTGGAGAAAAATCAGCATCTTCAGTGAGGAGGTGGAGGTGAGGTTTAGTTTGCATATCGAATTCCACTCCAAGGATGCATGCACCATCTCTTACTTGCTGTAAGATACGTCACTCAAATAGTCAAAAGATATTCCAGCTTACACCTCCTGTCCACTTATTTTTGCAGTGATGCTCGAAGTGGCTGCGTTAAACCTTTATCCTGCAACCAAGTGTTAGCTTGCAAACACAGCACACTGGCCAACCACGAAAAAAAAAACTGTGGAGTGATGTAAGCTGAGTGGGTTAGTAACACATATCACAGCCTTTCCCATCATGCAAAGGTCACTCAAAGCTCACAGCCTATGGAAAAATGCACTCTCCGTTTGCACTTACCTGTAAAGATTTACCCACACACCTCACCTACTGCTATCAGTGTTTAGACCTACTGCTCAGTCATAACTCTCGCTGGGACACACCGCAGTTTAGGTAGATGACCCAGCGTATTGCTATTGTGCCCATCTTTTTCCCTTTGTTATTTTGTCAATAGAGCTTTGTGGAGCAACACCCCCCACCCCCCACCCCCCAACCCCAACCCCCTGAACTTGGCCCTGTGCCATACAATACGCTTTGTTGTGTGTCAGCATTTAGCAGCTAGAGAGTGAGAACAGCAGCACAAAAGCAGGAGGCAGCGGGGTGCGAC